>NW_027362771.1:549304819-549589819 GCF_046119375.1 Phyllobates terribilis | reverse complement strand
TCTCCCATCCTGGTGTGTGTGTGTGTGCTTTCTCCCATCCTGGTGTGTGTGTGCGTTCTCCCATCCTGGTGTGTGTGTGTGTGCGTTCTCCCATCCTGGTGTGTGTGTGTGTGCGTTCTCCCATCCTGGTGTGTGTGTGTGCGTTCTCCCATCCTGGTGTGTGTGTGTGCGTTCTCCCATCCTGGTGTGTGTGTGCGTTCTCCCATCCTGGTGTGTGTGTGTGTTCTCCCATCCTGGTGTGTGTGTGTGCGTTCTCCCATCCTGGTGTGTGTGTGTGTGTGTGCATTCTCCCATCCTGGTGTGTGTGTGTGTGCGTTCTCCCATCCTGGTGTGTGTGTGTGTGCGTTCTCCCATCCTGGTGTGTGTGTGCGTTCTCCCATCCTGGTGTGTGTGTGTGCGTTCTCCCATCCTGGTGTGTGTGTGTGCGTTCTCCCATCCTGGTGTGTGTGTGTGCGTTCTCCCATCCTGGTGTGTGTGTGTGCTTTCTCCCATCCTGGTGTGTGTGTGTGTGCGTTCTCCCATCCTGGTGTGTGTGTGTGTGCGTTCTCCCATCCTGGTGTGTGTGTGTGTGCGTTCTCCCATCCTGGTGTGTGTGTGTGTGCGTTCTCCCATCCTGGTGTGTGTGTGTGTGCGTTCTCCCATCCTGGTGTGTGTGTGTGTGTGCGTTCTCCCATCCTGGTGTGTGTGTGTGTGTGTGTGTGCGTTCTCCCATCCTGGTGTGTGTGTGTGTGCGTTCTCCCATCCTGGTGTGTGTGTGTGTGTGCGTTCTCCCATCCTGGTGTGTGTGTGCGTTCTCCCATCCTGGTGTGTGTGTGCGTTCTCCCATCCTGGTGTGTGTGTGCGTTCTCCCATCCTGGTGTGTGTGTGCGTTCTCCCATCCTGGTGTGTGTGCGTTCTCCCATCCTGGTGTGTGTGTGTGTGTGCGTTCTCCCATCCTGGTGTGTGTGTGTGTGCGTTCTCCCATCCTGGTGTGTGTGTGTGTGCTTTCTCCCATCCTGGTGTGTGTGTGTGTGCTTTCTCCCATCCTGGTGTGTGTGTGTGTGCTTTCTCCCATCCTGGTGTGTGTGTGTGTGTGCTTTCTCCCATCCTGGTGTGTGTGTGTGTGTGCTTTCTCCCATCCTGGTGTGTGTGTGTGTGTGTGTGCTTTCTCCCATCCTGGTGTGTGTGTGTGTGCTTTCTCCCATCCTGGTGTGTGTGTGTGTGCTTTCTCCCATCCTGGTGTGTGAGTGTGCGTTCTCCCATCCTGGTGTGTGTGTGCGTTCTCCCATCCTGGTGTGTGTGTGTGTGCGTTCTCCCATCCTGGTGTGTGTGTGTGTGTGCGTTCTCCCATCCTGGTGTGTGTGTGTGTGCGTTCTCCCATCCTGGTGTGTGTGTGTGTGTGTGTGTGCGTTCTCCCATCCTGGTGTGTGTGTGTGTGTGTGTGTGCGTTCTCCCATCCTGGTGTGTGTGTGTGTGCTTTCTCCCATCCTGGTGTGTGTGTGTGTGCTTTCTCCCATCCTGGTGTGTGTGTGTGCGTTCTCCCATCCTGGTGTGTGTGTGTGCGTTCTCCCATCCTGGTGTGTGTGTGTGTGCGTTCTCCCATCCTGGTGTGTGTGTGTGTGCGTTCTCCCATCCTGGTGTGTGTGCGTTCTCCCATCCTGGTGTGTGTGCGTTCTCCCATCCTGGTGTGTGTGCGTTCTCCCATCCTGGTGTGTGTGTGTGCGTTCTCCCATCCTGGTGTGTGTGTGTGCGTTCTCCCATCCTGGTGTGTGTGCGTTCTCCCATCCTGGTGTGTGTGCGTTCTCCCATCCTGGTGTGTGTGTGTGCGTTCTCCCATCCTGGTGTGTGTGTGTGCGTTCTCCCATCCTGGTGTGTGTGTGCGTTCTCCCATCCTGGTGTGTGTGTGCGTTCTCCCATCCTGGTGTGTGTGTGCGTTCTCCCATCCTGGTGTGTGTGTGCGTTCTCCCATCCTGGTGTGTGTGTGTGTGCGTTCTCCCATCCTGGTGTGTGTGTGTGTGTGTGTGTGTGTGTGCGTTCTCCCATCCTGGTGTGTGTGTGCGTTCTCCCATCCTGGTGTGTGTGTGTGTGTGTGTGCGTTCTCCCATCCTGGTGTGTGTGTGTGTGTGTGCGTTCTCCCATCCTGGTGTGTGTGTGTGTGTGTGTGCGTTCTCCCATCCTGGTGTGTGTGCGTTCTCCCATCCTGGTGTGTGTGTGTGTGTGTTCTCCCATCCTGGTGTGTGTGTGCGTTCTCCCATCCTGGTGTGTGTGTGCGTTCTCCCATCCTGGTGTGTGTGTGCGTTCTCCCATCCTGGTGTGTGTGTGCGTTCTCCCATCCTGGTGTGTGTGTGCGTTCTCCCATCCTGGTGTGTGTGTGCGTTCTCCCATCCTGGTGTGTGTGTGTGTGCGTTCTCCCATCCTGGTGTGTGTGTGTGTGTGCGTTCTCCCATCCTGGTGTGTGTGTGTGTGTGTGTGCGTTCTCCCATCCTGGTGTGTGTGTGTGTGTGTGCGTTCTCCCATCCTGGTGTGTGTGTGTGTGTGCGTTCTCCCATCCTGGTGTGTGTGTGTGTGTGTGCGTTCTCCCATCCTGGTGTGTGTGTGTGTGTTCTCCCATCCTGGTGTGTGTGTGTGTGTGTGCGTTCTCCCATCCTGGTGTGTGTGTGTGTGTGTGTGCGTTCTCCCATCCTGGTGTGTGTGTGTGCGTTCTCCCATCCTGGTGTGTGTGTGTGTGTGCGTTCTCCCATCCTGGTGTGTGTGTGTGCGTTCTCCCATCCTGGTGTGTGTGTGTGCGTTCTCCCATCCTGGTGTGTGTGTGTGCGTTCTCCCATCCTGGTCTGTGTGCGTTCTCCCATCCTGGTGTGTGTGTGTGTGTGTGTGCGTTCTCCCATCCTGGTGTGTGTGTGTGTGTGTGCGTTCTCCCATCCTGGTGTGTGTGTGCGTTCTCCCATCCTGGTGTGTGTGTGCGTTCTCCCATCCTGGTGTGTGTGTGTGCGTTCTCCCATCCTGGTGTGTGTGTGTGTGTGCGTTCTCCCATCCTGGTGTGTGTGTGTGTGTGTGCGTTCTCCCATCCTGGTGTGTGTGTGCGTTCTCCCATCCTGGTGTGTGTGTGCGTTCTCCCATCTTGGTGTGTGTGTGCGTCCTCCCATCCTGGTGTGTGTGTGTGTGTGCGTTCTCCCATCCTGGTGTGTGTGTGTGTGCGTTCTCCCATCCTGGTGTGTGTGTGTGTGCGTTCTCCCATCCTGGTGTGTGTGTGTGTGCGTACTCCCATCCTGGTGTGTGTGTGTGTGTGCGTTCTCCCATCCTGGTGTGTGTGTGTGTGTGCGTTCTCCCATCCTGGTGTGTGTGTGCGTTCTCCCATCCTGGTGTGTGTGTGTGCGTTCTCCCATCCTGGTGTGTGTGTGCGTTCTCCCATCCTGGTGTGTGTGTGCGTTCTCCCATCTTGGTGTGTGTGTGCGTCCTCCCATCCTGGTGTGTGTGTGTGTGTGCGTCCTCCCATCCTGGTGTGTGTGTGTGCGTTCTCCCATCCTGGTGTGTGTGTGTGTGTGCGTTCTCCCATCCTGGTGTGTGTGTGTGTGTGTGCGTTCTCCCATCCTGGTGTGTGTGTGCGTTCTCCCATCCTGGTGTGTGTGTGCGTTCTCCCATCTTGGTGTGTGTGTGCGTCCTCCCATCCTGGTGTGTGTGTGTGTGTGCGTCCTCCCATCCTGGTGTGTGTGTGTGCGTTCTCCCATCCTGGTGTGTGTGTGTGTGTGCGTCCTCCCATCCTGGTGTGTGTGTGTGCGTTCTCCCATCCTGGTGTGTGTGTGTGTGCGTTCTCCCATCCTGGTGTGTGTGTGTGTGCGTTCTCCCATCCTGGTGTGTGTGTGTGTGCGTACTCCCATCCTGGTGTGTGTGTGTGTGTGCGTTCTCCCATCCTGGTGTGTGTGTGTGTGTGCGTTCTCCCATCCTGGTGTGTGTGTGCGTTCTCCCATCCTGGTGTGTGTGTGTGCGTTCTCCCATCCTGGTGTGTGTGTGCGTTCTCCCATCCTGGTGTGTGTGTGCGTTCTCCCATCTTGGTGTGTGTGTGCGTCCTCCCATCCTGGTGTGTGTGTGTGTGTGCGTCCTCCCATCCTGGTGTGTGTGTGTGCGTTCTCCCATCCTGGTGTGTGTGTGTGTGTGCGTTCTCCCATCCTGGTGTGTGTGTGTGTGTGTGCGTTCTCCCATCCTGGTGTGTGTGTGCGTTCTCCCATCCTGGTGTGTGTGTGCGTTCTCCCATCTTGGTGTGTGTGTGCGTCCTCCCATCCTGGTGTGTGTGTGTGTGTGCGTCCTCCCATCCTGGTGTGTGTGTGTGCGTTCTCCCATCCTGGTGTGTGTGTGTGTGCGTTCTCCCATCCTGGTGTGTGTGTGTGTGCGTTCTCCCATCCTGGTGTGTGTGTGTGTGCGTACTCCCATCCTGGTGTGTGTGTGTGTGTGCGTTCTCCCATCCTGGTGTGTGTGTGTGTGTGCGTTCTCCCATCCTGGTGTGTGTGTGCGTTCTCCCATCCTGGTGTGTGTGTGTGCGTTCTCCCATCCTGGTGTGTGTGTGCGTTCTCCCATCCTGGTGTGTGTGTGCGTTCTCCCATCCTGGTGTGTGTGTGTGCGTTCTCCCATCCTGGTGTGTGTGTGTGTGTGCGTTCTCCCATCCTGGTGTGTGTGTGTGTGTGTGCGTTCTCCCATCCTGGTGTGTGTGTGCGTTCTCCCATCCTGGTGTGTGTGTGCGTTCTCCCATCTTGGTGTGTGTGTGCGTCCTCCCATCCTGGTGTGTGTGTGTGTGTGCGTCCTCCCATCCTGGTGTGTGTGTGTGCGTTCTCCCATCCTGGTGTGTGTGTGTGTGCGTTCTCCCATCCTGGTGTGTGTGTGTGTGCGTTCTCCCATCCTGGTGTGTGTGTGTGTGCGTACTCCCATCCTGGTGTGTGTGTGTGTGTGCGTTCTCCCATCCTGGTGTGTGTGTGTGTGTGCGTTCTCCCATCCTGGTGTGTGTGTGCGTTCTCCCATCCTGGTGTGTGTGTGTGCGTTCTCCCATCCTGGTGTGTGTGTGTGTGTGCGTTCTCCCATCCTGGTGTGTGTGTGTGTGTGCGTTCTCCCATCCTGGTGTGTGTGTGTGTGCGTTCTCCCATCCTGGTGTGTGTGTGTGTGTGCGTTCTCCCATCCTGGTGTGTGTGTGTGTGTGCGTTCTCCCATCCTGGTGTGTGTGTGTGTGCGTTCTCCCATCCTGGTGTGTGTGTGTGTGTGCGTTCTCCCATCCTGGTGTGTGTGTGTGTGTGTGTGCGTTCTCCCATCCTGGTGTGTGTGTGTGTGTGTGCTTTCTCCCATCCTGGTGTGTGTGTGTGTGTGCTTTCTCCCATCCTGGTGTGTGTGTGTGTGCTTTCTCCCATCCTGGTGTGTGTGTGTGTGTGTGCGTTCTCCCATCCTGGTGTGTGTGTGTGTCTGTGTCTGTGTGTGCGTGTTCCCCCATCCTGGTGAGTACTGCAGTCAATCACTGGCTTCATCAGTGACGTTTGCACATACAGCACATGATAGCAGGTAACCGATAGATGTGATTTTAGTACCAGCCAGCAGATGACATTGCAGTAAAGTGCACTTGTTTCTGTAAGCGAACCTTTTCTGCCAGCAGTTACTGCCTTATGTGTTTTTGGGCCGGTGATGACTATTATGACCCCTGCCAAAGTAATGGAGAAACATAAAAGTAATAAAAAACCTCAGCAGTTTTTCTTTTCCTTTCCTTTTTGCACAACAGTTCGGGGCTTCTCTCCCCAACACAAGATCCGCAGCTTTGAAGAAGCCAGGGGTCTAGATCGAATCAATGAGCGTATGCCACCCCGTCGCCCCACCACTCCCCAAGACCTCAATCTGAACTCAGCCGACAAGAACAGTAACAGGAGCCAGCAGTGACCCTGCCGCCAGCGACACACACACACGGTGTCATCTACCACCAACACACGCTCAAGGGCAGGACTCTCAAACCAGGCCAACATATAGATCCACGTACACGCCGATGTACACATACATGCCAACCATGCTGCTCTCTGCATACCCAGCCATACCACAATCATGTATACGAGTATTAACCGGTCATCCTCCAGGTATGTATAAGAATACGGGGTCCATACAGAACACTCCTGATGCATACACTCAATAATCCAGACTGATCCGCGAACACACAGGACCCTACGGCTGATCTACACGCCAACACACACACACTTTGTGAGCACACACACCGAGCTGGTCTGTCCTCCAGTTTGTATCCTCTTTGTAAATGTTATTTGCGTTCTATATATATATATTTATACATGTGTAATATAAATACCCTGTTTTTTAATGTAGGGTCCATCTAGCGGCAGCAGCTGCAGAATTATACCATATTACCAGGGCCAGTTTGCAGCGCCCCTTCCTGCAGAGCCACCTGCATTGCACCCAGGTACAGATCTTGTATAAGGTGGTTATTGATCAGGTGCTAATCACGGCTTCTCGTTTTCTCCGAGAAGTGGGCGATGAGAATCCTTTTTTACGTGACGTAAGGACATCGCCAAATACTCGGATAGACGCAGAGCCTGATTCTGCCAATGACGTGCCCTCAGAGGGTGCAGAGCATAGCGTGGCATGTCCAAGACATCAAATGCATGGTCACTGCACACATGGCCGTCCTCCATTAAGTGACGCATACATTGCACTGAACACGTGAGAACAAACTGCTCTGCTCCGGGTGACTGCACACGCGGGTGGTTCTTCGCACACAGACTGTGCCGCGGCGGTCGCTCTGCAGTGTCTCGCTGCTCTCTCAAGCACTAATAATCATATACGAGAGAGATCACCTATTTCGGGGGCTTTATTTTTGAGGGGTTATGCTGCCCCCTAAACACTCCTGATCACATGTCCATCTCCCCACCCCACAGGGCACATCCATTATATTAAGGGAGTGCATTTAGGGCTATCTACATAGAAAAACCTTTGTACCACAAGGGCTTTGAGGTGACACAAAGTTGTATCTTTAGTGTGGCACTCAGATACTGGGCTCCCTATTGACCAGGGACCCAAACTGCCATTGCAATAAGGCACTCAGGAGTTGGGTTACCTTCAGACAATCTCATCCTCAGCACATCTCCTGCAGGGTCTTTACAGCACCGTGGAAGAGCCGCTTTATGGCCGCAGCGTCCTCCTCCGGTGCCTCTAGTGATGAATAGCACAAGAATTAACTCTTTCTCTGCTCCCGTCTTCGCGTTTCGATAGCCCACATGGAGGGAGTCGGGAGATATGCTCGTTCCTCTATGCCCACTCTTCATTCTTTCTTCTCTTCTTTAAGTCTATGATTTGCTGAGTTGTCTTGTATTACAAAGGAGGAAATGTTTTAAAAAAAAAAAAAAAAAGTAAATGATTTTTTTTTTCCGCAAAAGATTGGGAGAAAAAAAAAATGTTCAGATTAAACTGCAAAATAGTTAAAGCGAAGCGTGGCTTGTATTTAATTCCTACCAGTGGTGATGTGCGAGATGTCAGTGTGTGTCTCCGACATGGCTGTGCCCTTAAAACATCGGGTGTGTGTGTGCCCTGCGTGGCATCAGGCGTGGGTGTGCCCTGCGTGGCATCACATGTACATGTTCCTCGAATGGCATCAGACATGCATGTTCTCCACATGGCAATTGACAAGTTCGCACTATATAGCAATGGTCAGATACATGCTTTGTGAGCTGCCAACCTCTATTATTCTATCACACAATGGGCAGGTGTGACGAGATGTCTTCTAAGGTTGGTGCGATTGGTGGAAAAAACACCATGTCAAACATCCAAAGACCTGAAGGCCAACCTGAAACAGTCTGGGGTCATGGTTTCAACAAGTACCATACACCGCACACTTAACCAAGCAGAGCTTTATGGGCAAAGACCAAGGAAGAAACCATTGCTGAAGAAAAGACATAAAAAGGAACGACTTATCTTTGCCAAAGAGTACCTTGACAAACCACAATCCTTCTGGGAAAATATTCTGTGAACAGGTTAAACAAAAATAGAGCTTTTTCGCAAAGCAACAGTTTGTTTACAGACGGCGCAATGAAGCTTATAAGGAAAAGCACACCTTACCAACAGTTAAGCATGGTGGAGGATCCATAATTCTGTGGGGTTGCTCTGCTGTGTCTGATACTGGAGGCCTTGACTGTATCACAGGAATCATGAAATCAGAGAATTATCAAAAGATTTTAGAGCGAAATGTCCTACCCAGTGTAAGAAAACTTGGTTTGAGTCAAAGATGATGGGTCCTCCAGCAAAACAATGACCCAAAGAACACATCCCAAAGTACACCGTAATGGTTGAAAAAGAAAAAATGGACTGTTTTAAAATTGCCAGCAATGAGTCCTGACCTCAATCCCAATGAAAATGTTTGGGGTGAGCTGAAATCTGCCATTGGGAAAAATAACCCGGCAAACATTCAAGAGCTTGATGGCTACAATAAACGTTTGGAGGCCGTCAGCAATGCCAAAGGGTGTGCAACCAAGTATTAATTAGGGGTGCCTTTATTACTGCACATGCTGTTTATTCTGTTTCTTCTTTGAAATTGCAACATGGAAGTTGAAAAACTATGTTTTATTGTTGTATTACTTTGGACCACTAATTAAAAAATCCTGAGGATATAACTTTGTACAATATATTCAGAAATAAATGGAAATGTACCAGTCTCTGAAAAAAAAATGAAGGGGTGCAATAGCACTGTAGGGGCCTCTACATCACAGGTTGTAGTAGCTTCTACTCTGGGGATCCACCTACAGTAGAAGGATAATAGGATCAGCATCTCATACGAATTTAACACTGTATGTGCTGCAGTCAGAACTGACTCACTAAGTAGATAGTCCAGCAAAGGATGAAAAGGAGTGGGTCTTCTCCTTTCTGCCAACTACACCTTTAGCCCTATCCCACCTTTACCCTCCCTTATTCTCCCTTCTTTTGAAGTCCACTCTGTCCGCATCTATTCTCCCTCCAACCTCCAAGTGGCTGTCATATACCGACCTACAGGCCCAGTCACTGCCTTTATTGACCACTTCTCCACCTGGCTTCTTTACTTTCTTTCTGCTGACATTCCCACAATCATCATGGGCGATTTCAACATCCCCACTGACACTCGCCAGTCAGCAGCATCCAAACTCCTGCCGCTTACTTCATCCTTTGGACTTACTCAGTGGTCCTCCTCAGCCACCCACACAGACGGACGGACACACACTAGACCTCATCTTCACCCAACTCTGCTCCCTATCTAACCTCACAACTTACCCCTATCTGACCACCATCTACTCACGTTCTCATCCCTGTCCTCCTCATCTGTCACCCATGTCCAGCAACTCGCACACCCCTGCAGAAACCTTGCATCTAGACACACACACTCTCTGACTCTATTCTACCACTCACATTCAAATCTTCACTCCACAACGCAGAAAGCGCCACTGCTTTCTACAGTGCCACTCTCGCATCAGCTATTGACTCGGTCGCCCCTCTTGTGCATGGCAGAGCGCGATGAGTCACTGCATTCAAACAAGCAACACTTCAAATCATCCCTCATCTCTGTTAAACAGGCCTACTTCACAACCCTCATATCTTCCTTACCCTACAACCCCAAACAGTTATTCAACACTTTTAACACTCTCCTCTGCCCTCCACTGCCCCCTCCAACCTCAGTCATTTCTGCTGAGGAGTTTGCAAGATTGACCACCTCAACCACTTTGTTTTCCAGACCATTGCCCTTCCCCCATAACCTCCCTTCCCAACATCACGGAAGAAGACCTTACTCATCTCCTCTCCAAATCACACCTCACCACTTGTGCACTCAACCTCATCCCACCTCCTCCCCAACCTCACCCAGATGCTCAACCCATCCCTAACCCATCTCTTCAACCTATCACTAACTTCTGGTACCTTCCTCGCTGCCTTCAAACATGCCCCAATCACGCCCATCCTCAAAAAGCCATCCCTCGACCCAACCACCTTGTCCAGCTACCGCCTCATATTGCTGCTCCCATTTGCCTCCAAACTCCTTGAGCAACACGTTGACGCTGAACCTTCCTCCCACTTTTCATCTAACTCTCTCTTCGACAACCGACAGTCTAGCTTCCGCCCCCACCATTCCACCGAATCTGCCCTTACCAAAATTACTTAATGACTTACAGCCAAAGCTAACAGACAATTCTCTGTACTCCTTCTTCTTGACCTATCCTCTGCCTTCGACACAGTTGACCACTGCCTCCTCCTGCAGATCCTCTCTTCCTTTGGCGTCAAAAACTTGCCCTATTATGGATCTCCTTATACCTTTTTAACCGCACATTTAGCGTCTCCCACTCCCACACTACCTCCTCATCCCGCCCCCTCTCTGTTGGAGTCCCTCAAGGCTCTGTCCTAGGACCCCTACTCTTCTCAATCTATACCCTTGGCCTGGGCCAGCTTATAAAATCCCATGGCTTCCAGTACCATCTGTACGCTGATGACATCCAAATCTACCTCTCTGGCCCAGATGTCACCTCTCTGCTGTCCAGAATTCCAGCATGTCTATCAGCCATATCCTCCTTCTTCTCCTTCCGCTTCCTCAAGCTCAATGTGGACAAAATTTAACTCATCATCTTTCCCCCATCTCGCATATCTTCCCAACCTGATCTTTCTGTCACAATAAATGACATCACCCTTTCCCCTGTACCGGCAATCCGCTGCCTCGGAGTAACCCTTGACTCCACACTGTCCTTCAAACCCTACATCCAAGCTCTCGCCACCTCTTGTCGCCTCCAGCTCAAAATTCCAGAATCCATCCTTTCCTCAACCCTCAATCTACTAAACTGCTTGTGCATGCCCTCATCATCTCCCGCCTCGACTACTGCAACATCCTCTTCTGTGGCCTCCCTGCTAACACTCTCGCACCCCTCCAGTCCATCCTTAACTCTGCTGCGCGACTAGTTCATCTCTCGCCTCGCTACTCCTCTGCTACCCCCCTTTGGAAATCCCTTCACTGGCTCCCAATTCCCCAGCGTATCCAGTTCAAACAACTACCACTGACCTATAAAGCCATCCATAACCTCTCTCCTCCGATCATCTCTGAACTAATCTCCCGATATTTTCCCTCACGTAACCTCTGGTCCTCCCACAACCTCCTTCTCTCCTCCACACTTATTCGTTCCTCACCCAATCGCCTCCAAGATTTCTCCCGAATATCCCCCATCCTCTGTAATTCTGTGCCTCAACACGTCCGATTATCCGCCACAGTCCGATCCTTAAGACGGAACCTGAAAACCCATCTCTTCAAACAAGCTTACAGCCTGCCATGACCCTGCTTGCTGCCACCTCAACAACACCGGGGCTACTACAACCCCCCAACCTACTGTCTCCTTCCCTGTTCCTGTAGAATGTAAGCCCGCAAGGGCAGGGTCCTCCTTCCTCTGTACCACTCTATCATTGTTAGTTTGTTTACTGTAAGTGATATCTGTATTTGGGATGTAACCCCTCCTCATGTACAGCACCATGGAATCAATGGCGCTATATAAATAAATAATAATAATGTATGACTGAGAATGGGTTATGAAAAAAATAAGCAATATGCACCTCACGGATTTTCCCTGCCCCTCCTTTTTGGTGCTGTCTGGTCCCCCACGGTTTCTACTTTCTGGTCCCACATGTGGCCTGGGCTGGGGTTAGTGGCCATTTTCGGTGTCTTGAGATAGGGCCAGATCGTTGGGTCGGTGAGAGAGGTGAATATTTTCATAACCCAGAAAAAAATGTTGACATGCCTGGTATGACGTTGGTGGGTTTTATACTCATTTGTATGACAGTCCAATAATCCAGAATATCTGATAATCCAGCTCTTCTCGGGTGTTCCTGAAACTGTACATGTTCTATACGTTTCCTTATCTGTGCATCTCTGTGCGTGCGGAGCTGCAGGATTATTACCTTCCTGCCATACGACCTTTGCATACTTTTATGGCGTTTTATAGGTAAATATTAACTCTTCGAAAAACTGAGCGAATAATTTCCTGAAAAACATAACTGTCCTTGTTGCCCCTAACAACGCTGTTTTGGCACATGTGATCCAATGGAGGGAGATTTATTAAAAAAAACTAATAATAAAAGTTCCAAAAAATGAGAGCAGTTATCTGATTGGCCATCATGGAAAACTTCTCTACTTTTCCCTTCTTTTGATAAATTTCCACCATTGTGCTTCAATTTTCCTATCTGTTATGCGTAAAACGTCACCGGCCGCCCACGAAAATATGCGAGGATGACCGAACACAATGGCTCTTCTATGCCCACAGCATGCGTAGGGCAGCGGCGGAAGGTTAATGCAGATCCTGGACAACAATGACCCAAAATGCAGGAGGGTATGAAGAATTATTCAATGCTGATATAACTGGAGGTCACACATCAAGAGCTTATCCAAGAAAATAACATTGAGTCGTCCATTATTATTGCTCAACAATTCAGTGTAAAATGAAAAATTGCACAAGTTCCTAATATACTTTGTGATTCAATTCTTTACCCGTCTGTGAGATCTCTGCTTGCTGTCAGTGAATAGTGAAAACTGTGCAAACCTAAAGTCACTTTTAGACAATTTACAGCACAATACTTAAAGACGGGAGTTTTTTTTTGTAGAAACACTGTGTAATGTAATACATCACAAAGTGTAGAATTTTTGCAAAAAAAAAAAATTAAGCAGGCTGTGAATTAGAAAATCCAAACTAAGAGATTGCCGAGAAAGTAACTACCGTAGTCGTAATATGTCTGGATTAAAAATTGGGTTTGTGTTTACCGCTCCTATGGAAACTTAAGTGTTTCCAGAACAAATATTTATTTTGTGTCCTTCCATAGAGCAGATTCTGATGGATGCATAGTAGATGGGTAGCTGGAATAATACTGTATGGTGGGTGACTGACGAGAACTTCAGGAGTGTCATACAAGCCCCACTCCCAAAAGTAATAACCACGAGAATTCTGCCACAGTCTCATGGAATATTACGCAAGTATACCTGCTCAACGGTGGTGTACTACTTGTACACTCACCATCCTGCTGTCCCTGATTGTCTGGGGGGATATTCATAGTCTAGCCCTTTGTTCTCAGTAAAATATTCAGACTCCTGTCCCTCATAGCCGGAGGAAAATTGTGAGTCCTGCTCCTGTCGGTTAGTGGAACATCGAGAGTCCTGTTCCTGGTGGTCAGTAGAATATAAATAGTCAAGGTGGTCAGTAGAATATTGATAGTTCTGGTGGTCAGTGGAGCCTCAAGAGTCCTGTTCCTGGTGGTCATTAGAATATCGATAGTCCTGGTGGTCAGTGGAGCATCGAGAGTCCTGCTCCTGGTGGTCAGTAGAAGGTGGTCAGTGGAATATCTATAGTCCTTCTCCTGGGCTCCTGGTGGTCAGTGGAATATATATATATATATATAGTATCACTCTTAGTGGTCAGTGGAATATCTATAGTCCTACTCGTGTTGGTCAGTGGAATATTGAGAGTCCTGCTGTAGGTGTTCAATGGAGAACAGAGACTCCTGATCCTGGTGTTTAGTGGAACACTGACTTCTGATGCTCAGTGAAACATGAGTCCTTCTGGTGGTCTGTGGAACATAGAGCATCCTGCTCCTTAAAGTCGGTGGAACACAGAAACTTCCGGTGGTCAGTGGAACAGAGACTTCTGCTCCTGGTCATAGGACATAGAGCGTCCTTCTGGTAGTGGAACAGAGAGACTCTTGCGCCTAGTGGTCAGTGGAACATAGACCTTCTCCTGGTAGTTAGTGGAACAGAGAGACCTTCTCCTGGTGGTCAGTGGAACATAGAGAGACCTTCTCCTGGTGGTCAATGGAACAGAGAGACCTTCTCCTGGTGGTCAGTGGAACATAGAGAGACCTTCTCCTGGTGGTCAATGGAACAGAGAGACCTTCTCCTGGTGGTCAGTGGATCATCTGTGTCCCCTGACAGTCTCCTGTCATAAACTATGTCACGCTTTGACTGCAGCCAGTCAGCGGCCTCTTATCGGCTGCAGACTTCACATTTTGTCTAAACAGGACTTTCCTTTTCTTTTAATCCCTGGGACCTTACACAAGAAGTTTCCAAGTAGGGGATTGATTATCCTCTGGATAGTCCATCAGTATCAGATTGGTTGGGGGGTCTGGCTCCCACTGAACAGCTGTTTGAAAGGACAACAGTCTGCAAAACCCCTTTCAAGCAATGTGTAATGAGAACAAGAAGCATTGTGTAATTCATGTCTCATATTACATGTATTTCTAAAAATTTTAATCATGTATTTTTCTTAGCTATTCCACATCACTATAATAGAAAAAAACCCATAACATTTACTAAATTAAACACTGGTCACCGGGTCTTATTAGACTCCTGCTTCCTATTCAGTACAGATGACTTTTCAGAACTCACGTTATCATCACAGACAGGATTGCAGTGACAGATTACAGATCTATCTGCTGTTGTTAACAGCATTCACACTAGGTGATAGCACAGCTCGCCTTCTCCTCCTCACTTCACAATAACCTCTTCCAGATCATTGCATGCTCAGAAAATACTTGTATACAAGTCAGAGAGTCAGTCCGGCTATTACTACCCAAGTCCGGAAGAACAGAAAATATGGGCCTAATATTACACCTAGTGGACAGTGTGAAAATTGCAAGATGTAGTTTTGTTTTGTTTTTAATAAATTGTGGGATTAAAAAAAAACAAAACTTTATTTATTGAATTTTACATAAAAAAACTGATTTAAGCATTACGTAATTTAATGATGTTTCTATGATGGAGCTCTGAGTCAGAAATCCAGAACGCTAGTCCTTATTAATGTTATAAATTTTGGATACAATTTACCATTTAGTAGGACTTTTTCCAATAAGATCCTATGTTACTTTTTATGACAGATTGAGCTCAAAATTATGAACGAGATACCCCCTTATCTTCATGGCCATTAATTGTCAGTATACTATATGCCCTCCAGCCGTGAAATTCACTGACCTTGACCCTAATAAAAGGTATTATACAGTTGAAATAACGTAGAAGTAATAAATGTGAGTGGAGTCCATAAACGTCTATTGATTGACATCAGGCATATAAGGAAGAGCTGGGTGTCGGATGATTTATGGTTCTCAGGATCAGTCTGGTGTAAAGTTTATAGGATATCTGTCTGTAGCCTGGAACACCCTTTAGTTAAACAGAGAGAAAGTGCAATATCCGAGTGATATGCTGCTATATTTTCTGTATTTAAAATTATCTAGTTAAATAAGTGTGACTGTAGTGTTGGACTACATTGGCAAAGGCCCCTTCAGTAACATTGATTCTTGGGGCCCACTGTTCAGTTACACGTAGTGTTGAGTGAGTATGCTTTGTTAACCCTTTCGCCGAGTATGCTCGGGTCGAGCTCCGAGTATTTACAGCTGCTCGGTGATATGGTTGAATCGCTCCCGTGTGCATGATTTGCGACTGACAGCTTTATTACATGTGATGAATGTCTATTTCTTACACATTCCTCACATGTAATAAAGCTGTCAAACAGTTGCAAATCATGCACACGGGAGTGATTCAACCATATCACCGAGCAGCTGTAAATACTCGGAGCTCGGCCCGAGCATACTCTGAACAGAACATACTCGCTCAACACTAGTTACATGCAAAAATATCCTGACCTTAGTACATTAATTTTTTTTTTTTTGCTTCTATGTAATACTAACTTGGCTAGCATATTTAATGAATGATTAGATGATACCTTTTTTCTGCAAATTGTGAATCAAGTATAATAGCAGTACTCATTAGCACTCCTTCACAGAGGCGGCCTACCGGAGGATTTACTGCTTCTCCTGTGGGACAGTCCGAGTCGGTGAACCGTATATATGACGTGTTAATGTTAGAGGTCATCTCCTCGTAACTTCAGAGCACAGTGATAACAAGAGGATAATAAGCAAATAATGGTTGATTAGAACAGGTTCATACTGTCCCACCACTAAGGATAGACCCAGGGCCTCCAAACTGTATGCTAATGGTAAATATATGCAATAAATTGAGTTTGGATAAATGCATGTGAGCTGTCATATGGGCGTTCCAACTTCAGTGCGGAACTAGGTTTATCTGTTTACTAATATTAATAGGAAGATCTAGCATGACTATGGAGAGTACCATTCCCAAGATTCACCATCATACAGAAATCCCCCTGCCCTACACACACAGACCAGTATCGGTCTTGATTGTCTGGCTCCGCCATCAATCATAGCAGGGCAGGTCATGTATGGCTTCACTAGGTATATGTGCTCTTACAGAATCACACAAAACATCTAGCACCCTCTGCAGTCTGGCCTGGGCCCCTGGGTGTCATCATTTCATTCCCACAGTACTGTGGAACACCGTACCTAATTAGTGTATACATGCACATACATTTGAAACCAGAAGTTTACATACACTATATAAAATGACACATCTGCATGTTTTTCTCAATATCTGACATGAAATCAGAATAAACCTTTCCCATTTTCGGTCAGTTAGGATTACCATCATTTTTGCCAAATGCCAGAATAATGAGAGAGAGAGAATGTTTGAAAGCACTTTTATTACTTACTGCAATTATGTACACCCCTTTTCACATATAAAGCACTATAATAATAATAATAAAAGATAATAAAAGTACAAGTTAGGATTGAGTTATAAAAAAAAAATCTCCCAATCTCTGATGATCCCCCAGAGCACCATCAAAACCATTATCACCACAACAAACCTGCCAAAAGAGGGCCGTTCACCAAAACTCTCAGCCCGGGTGAAGAGGGCATTAATCAGAGAGGCCGCACAGAGACCAAAGGTAACCCTGAAGGAGCCGCAGAGACTGGAGTATCTGTCACAATAAGCCGTTCACTCCACAGAGGCGGCCTTTATGGAAGAATGAGCAGAAAAAAAAAGCCTTTACTCACACACAAAAATTGTAAGGCTCGATTTGAGTTTACCAAAAGACGTGGAAGACTTCCCAAATGTATGGAGGAAGGTGCTGTGGTCAGATGAGACCAAAATTGAACTTTTTGGCCACCAAGATAAACGCTATGTTTGGCGCCAAACCAACACAGCTCATCACCCCAAGTACACCATCCCCACAGTGAAAGGTGGTGGCAGCATCATGCTGTGGGGTTATTTTTCGGCAGCAGGGACAGGGAAAATGGTCTGAGTTGATGGGAAGATGGATGGTGCAAAATACAGGGTTATTCTTGAGCAAAACCTGTTTCAGTCTGTCAGTGATTTGAGACCGGATGGAGGTTCACCTTCCAACAAGACAATGACCCAGAGCATACTGCTAAAGCAACACTCAAGTGATTTAAGTGGAAACATGTAAATGTTCTGGAGTGGCCTAGTCCAAGCCCAGACCTTAATCCAATTGAGAATCTGTGGTCAGCCTTGAAGATTGCTGTTTACCAGAGGAAACCATCTAACTTGAAGGAGCTGGAGCAGTTTTGCCTTGAGGAATGGGCAGAAATCCCAGTGGCCAAATGTGGAAAGCTCATAGAGACTTATCCAAAGCGACTTGCAGCTGTAATTGCCCCAAAGGAGGCTCTACAAAGTACTGACTTTAGGGGGGTGAATAGTTATGCACACTGATGTTTTCAGTTTTTTGTCCTATTTGTTGTTTGCTTCACAATAAAAAGAAAACCAAATATTCACAGTTGTTGGCATGTTCTGTACATGAACTGATGCAAACCCTCAAAAAACAGTGAAATTCTAGGTTGTGAGGTAGAAAAACATGAAAAATGCGAAGGGGGGTATGTAAAAACTTTCGCAAGCCACTATACATGTGAAATACAGTCTACAAATTAACAGTGACAAACTGGTACAGAAGGGAAGAGGACCCTGCCCTCAGTCTACAGGATATGAACTATGTTCAATTTAGCACTTGCCCCTCCACTAAGGCCACCTCTACAGTCCCATATCTCCCAACGGTCCCAGATCCATTGGGATATTAATGTCCTGGAAATTCAACGGCCTGTTTAAAATTCAACTTTATCTACGGCCTCAGGACTGTAAACACAGTTGAATGCAATGGTGGCGCAGAGAGGCACCAGCACTCTGCTCCACCATTCCACAGTGTGTCCGAGGGGCGGTGCAGCAGGTGCGATGACGTCACTGGTCCATGCAGGCAGCACAGAGCGGAGCAGAGAGTTGGTCTGGGAAGTTTTTTGTTTGTTTTTTAATTCTTGCACTGTGTATGTGTGGTGGAAGGGGTTCTGTAAAGTCATCATACTGTGTACGGGGCACTTTGTGGTGCCATCCTAAATGGGGAGTCATCATGCTGTCCGTGGCCATGAACAGGGTGGTTTCATACTGAGTGGGAACACTTCGGGTATGTGCACATAAAGTCTTGTTCAGGCAGGCGAAACTGCAAGTTTTTCAAGAGGAAGACTCTTCAGGAAACGCCAACTTTTTTCTTCTTGAAGCCTTCTTTTAGTTGTTTCCTGGGCGCTTTTTCAAAGTGTCAGACTGCAGCTGTTTTTTTTTTTAGTGTTTTTCCAGCTTTCTTGTGGCACTTTGTGTACTAGAATGTTCTGACTTTTTTTTTAAAACTCCATTCAATGATGAAGAAACCACTAGGTGTTTTTCAAACAAAAACGCTCAATAAGACGCCCAGCCTTCTTCGGGAATCTACTGAATTTTACCATTGACTTGAATTGGAAACTACAGAGAGTCTTCAGAAGACGCCTGAAGAATGGTCAGGTAATTTCTTTTAGCTGCTTGGCTTGTTTTTTAAATCTGAAGGGAATAAAAGACATTCAAAAGCCTAAACATATGAACAGCGAGTTGTTTTTACATAGAAATGCATATGTTCATTCTTTTTGGGCGCTTTCTGAGCGCTTTTTCATGGGAGTTTTGAATAGGACCGACCTGAAAAAGACATTGTGTATATAGACTCTAAGGTGCTTCACTAGGGACCCTACTTCTGTGTGGGCACACGAAAAGGACTGGGTAAGGTTAACAGTCTGGCTTAGTGTAAAAAATACATGTCCCTCTTTCCTGCCTTTCAAAGTTGGGAGGTATGTCGGACTGGGGTGCCAAGGGCCCACCAGTAACCAACTCCAGGGCCCCAATTTTCAGCTACATGCAAATGTGACATTATCCTCGATCACAAATTTATACAACAATGAACTGGATAGATTGTTAAATGAATAAGTTGCTGCTTTTGTCTGTACATAGTGATTCAAGTGTATTGTGCCAAGGACTGCCAAGTAAGAGGTGGTGGCCCACTGGAGGATTCCCCTTTTCTCCTGTGGGCCAGTCCAAGCCTGATATGACGGCCCTATCCTACACCTTTATGAAACCAAAAAAAAACATATCACCCCCTGGGCCGTATAATAGCCATATTTGTATTTGGGAAAGCTGGGTGACACCAGTCTGTATTG
The DNA here is from genome assembly GCF_046119375.1 of Phyllobates terribilis. NCBI lineage: Eukaryota > Metazoa > Chordata > Amphibia > Anura > Dendrobatidae > Phyllobates > Phyllobates terribilis. Next base: position 549,570,466 of record NW_027362771.1, on the reverse strand, counting down.
TCACTTATAGGAATAAGGGGTGAATCGCTGCATAACCATGGAAAGACAGCTGACAACTTGAATGGAAGCTGCCCACATTGGTTGTCAGACAGTACAACTACTGTTTCTTCTGTATGCCCAGTCCTGGATTATAGCTGGCACAGTACCCATCTGGGAAGGTGATGGGTCTTGCAGTGTGACTGTCCTGGGCACAGAGTGGAGCATGTGTACTTCATACATGCGGCTGATGGACGGCCTGGCTTTCCTTCTCCAGTTTCCATCTATTCTGTTTTTCCTAACCGTTCTCATGCATTGGACTGGGAATCATTATAACTGCACATCTACTGCAGCTTTACATAACCTTCCCTGCCAGAAGTGGCATCAATCCCAGTACTATGTATGAAATACTCACCACTGCACAATCATGTACGGCCTATCCCCCCACTATTAGTCACCAATAAAATAACCCTGGCTGACCATAACGGCATACAGTGGTGGCCAAAAGTATTGGCACCCCTGCAATTCTGTCAGATAACACTCAGTTTCTTCCTGAAAATGATTGCAATCACAAATTCTTTGGTATTATTCTCTTCATTTAATTTGTCTTCAATGAAAAAACACAAAAAGAATTGTCCTAAAGCCAAAGTGGATATAATTCCACACCAAACCTAAAAAAGGGGGTGGACAAAAGTATTGGCACTAGTTGAAAAATCATGTGATGCTTCTCTAATTCGTGTAATTAACAGCACCTGTAACTTACCTGTGGCACCTAACAGGTGTTGGCAATAACTAAATCACACTTGCAGCCAGTTAACATGGATTAAAGTTGACTCAACCTCTGTCCTGTGTCCTTGTGTGTACCACATTGAGCATGGAGAAAAGAAAGAAGACCAAAGAACTGTCTGAGGACTTGAGAAACCAAATTGTAAGGAAGCATGAGCAATCTCAAGGCTACAAGTCCATCTCCAAAGACCTGAATGTTCCTGTGTCTTCCGTGCGCAGTGTCATCAAGAAGTGTAAAGTCCATGGCACTGTGGCTAACTTCCCTAGATGTGGACGGAAAAGAAAAATTGATGAGAGATTTCAACGCAAGATTGTGCGGATGGTGGATAAAGAACCTCAACTAACATCCAAACAAGTTCAAGCTGCCCTGCAGTCTGAGGGTGCAACAGTGTCAACCCGTACTATCCGTCGACATCTGAATGAAAAGGGACTGTATGGTAGGATACCCAGGAAGACCCCACTTCTTACCCCGAGACATAAAAAAGCCAGGCTGGAGTTTGCCAAAACTTACCTGAGAAAGCCTAAAACGTTTTGGAAGAATGTTCTCTGGTTAGATGAGACAAAAGTAGAGCTTTTTGGCAAAAAGCATCAACATAGAGTGTACAGGAAAAAAAAGAGGCATTCAAAGAAAAGAACACGGTCCCTACAGTCAAACATGGTGGAGGTTCCCTGATGTTTTGGGGTTGCTTTGCTGCCTCTGGCACTGGACTGCTTGACCGTGTGCATGGCATAATGAAGTCTGAAGACTACCAACAAATTTTGCAGCATAATGTAGGGCCCAGTGTGAGAAAGCTGGGTCTCCCTCAGAGGTCATGGGTCTTCCAGCAGGACAATGACCCAAAACACACTTCCAAAAGCACTATAAAATGGTTTGAGAGAAAGCACTGGAGACTTCTAAGGTGGCCAGCAATGAGTCCAGACCTGAATCCCATAGAACACCTGTGGAGAGATCTCACAATGGCAGTTTGGAGAAGGCACCCTTCAAATATCAGGGACCTGGAGCAGTTTGCCAAAGAAGAATGGTCTACAATTCCAGCAGAGCATTGTAAGAAACTCATTGATGGTTACCGGAAGCGGTTGTTCGCAGTTATTTTGGCTAAAGGTTGTGCAACCAAGTATTAGGCTGAGGGTGCCAATACTTTTGTCTGGCTCTTTTTTGGAGTTTTGTGTGAAATGATCAATGATTTGATTTTTGCTTCATTCTCTTTTGTGTTTTTTCCTTGCAAGCAAATTAAATGAAGATAATAATACCAAAGAATTTGTGATTGCAATCATTTTCAGGAAGAAACTGAGTATTATCTGACAGAATTGCAGGGGTGCCAATACTTTTGGCCACCACTGTATATAAGTCCGTTCTTTTTCTCATCCACTGATCTTGGTGTCAGTTTTTACTGCTATTCTTGCATTCTGTTCATGAAACAGAAGGATTAAGATGAACTTTGCTACGGTCCAAAATTACGTGGAGAGGTGAAACATAATTACGACCAGTTTCTGTGGCTATAATAGGGGCACTTGGCACAGTTTCTGGTATACTGGACCATTTTGATCTAAAGTATGTTTGCCGTCATTGTTGGATTAGATATAGCATCAATGTCCAATTAGTGGTGCTGGGACCATCAAGAAAATGGGACTGTATTGCAGCAATTCCATCACACTTATTCGCTATTTGGGAAAAATAAGATAAAAAAGATGAAGGAGCCTTATCTGAGACTTCCATTTTCCTACTTGAGTGGGGGGGAACCCAGCTGTCACACATTGGAAATTGCCATTGGTGACCCTGGTTTTCCCGATAGGTTGATGTTCGAAATATGGAATATGTAAGTATAATAGTTCACTTTATAATCCTTCGCTATATTATACAGTTTATAAATTACTAAAAAACTCATTGTTTACTGTCACCAGGTCAAAAGTCAGCAGTTTTTGTTCTTATTTTATTCCTGTTGCTCCCCTGAGTATTTTGCTTTTTCTTTTAAATCCGCCATATGGTTCCAGAGATATGGGCCTTTTTATTTACTGCAATTTTTTTTTTTTTTTTTTTTTTTTTTTATCAAAGGGGCGATATTCTCAGGGTATTTATGCAAAGCAGCCTAAAGGTGCGCCCCCAGATAATCCTGTGAGCCACACACCCCGGTAAAGACTATAGAAACTAGCACTAAATAAGAAAGGCCCATATCTCTGGAACCGTATGGTGAATTAAAAAAATAAAAAATATTCATAGGAGCAGTGGAAATAATAAAAAAAAGCAAAACATTGTCACTTTTTATCTGGTGACAGGTCCTCTTTAATGGTACTGTATTGCAATTCCATCACACTTATAGCAAATTCGCCATTTGGGAAAAATAAGATAAAAAAGAAGAAGGAGCCTTATTTGAGACTTCCATTCTCCCAATAGAGTGGGGGGAACCCTATCTATCACACATTGGAAATTGACACTTGGTGGCCCTTGTTCTCCCGATAGGTTGCCGTTCGAAATGTGGAATATGTAAGTATAATAGTTCACTTTACAATCCTTTGCTATGTTACATATTTTATAAATTACTAAAAAACTAAAATACAAAGCATGTTTATATGGAGTTTTCGAGCACTTAGTGGCTCTCACTCTACAGCCATTTGAATGGGTCCCATGCAATACCAAATTTCGCCTGCAGAGGCCACTGTTGAAAAAACATGTGGCTGCCCTCTGGTCACAACATATGATCGCTCTGGGATTGAGCGACCAGTAAGGCCTTGTGTCCTCATCTGCATGTAAAGTATAACTGCTGGTTTACAATGGATGGAGTGAGCGCAGAATCCTCATCCAGAAGTGTAAATTAACGCCCCTAGGCTCCAATACAAATCTGTAAGAGACCACCACCTACCATGGCACTAAGGCCTGGCTGCAACTGTTACCTCTGCACCCGCTATACTAAGCCCCTGTCCTCATATGGTGCTGCACTCTTCTCATTTTTATCCCTTTATCAGATTTATTTTTCCTTTTTATACTGATCTGGTATTTGCATTTCAGTGAAGTCCACATTCTTGCCACCACTGCGCTCCAGTAATAATGTGTCATATGTCTTATATGCCAAGTCCAAAATTACTACACCTCCTTCTTAAGTACGTCCCACATAATCATGATCTACACCCGTAGTTTTCCACTTATTGGTTCCTCCGCTCAGCTCCCATAGATTTACAGCTGGCCCCATACATTTTGTTAGGAAATGATTCTACTCCAACCATTTATATTCACTTCTGTTACTTGTAGCCCAGGATATATATTATTATTATTATACAGTTCAGGGCATCTGTCAGTAGAGTCATCCTTCCTAAGCCATCTATATGGGCATGCAGGTCATAGGAATCTGAATAAAATGACAATTTGATATCTGTGATCGGCTGAATGGTTCCCCATAAATTCACATTTTTCTTATATTCAAATGAGCTGAAAAGATCACGGGTGAGGCACTCGTCTTCTGTCACGCCCCGGCGCACTACATGAAAGAGTGGGTCCGATGGTGCTGGCCAGAACCACAAATTCCACAGATTAATAAAGGAGACTTCCGTTCAAACGTGGAGACTTTACTGAACTTGATAAGGGTTATGTACAAGGGATAGCGGGTACACAGTCTTAGGTCATGTTCACACGTTCAGTTCTCTCTCCACGTCCTATCACTATGGACACCCTAGATCTACCGCTCGGGACCCCCACTAGTCCCATGCTCTGTCCTCTTTAGGTCCGTTACCTTCAGCACCAGCAAGCTCTCGGGTTTCTCGTGACTCGGTGTCTTATCCGATAACTCCTTCTGGAAGGTCTCTCAATCTCGTCAGTAACTCTGTTTAGGATCTCGCTATTCCTTGCTCCAGTCTCTTCTAGCTGTGATCATCTCTTGGCTGCACTGCACACTTGTTACTCTCCAAACTCTATCTACTATCTCACTAACTATCCGGCAGTAGTCTGCTTTCCCTTTTCCCTGGCACTAGCCCCTCCCACTGTGGGCTAGTCCCATCTGTTAGCTCTCACTTTCCCTGCTGTCTGTTGCTGGGCAGAACTTCCCTACAAAACACTATTTTACAGTCAACTATCTTCATCCTATAGTATACCTTACACTCCCTATCTTATACACTATATCTCACCCTAATGTCATTATCTATGTCTTATACTGGACACTACCATCACTATACATTAACTTTTCACACTCAGTCATAATGCATCACACCGACACAACAGGAAGAATGATCGAAGGTGAGCGCTACCTTGAGTCCTGTGTCATGCCAACAGTAAAGCCTCTTGAGACCATTCATGTGTGGGGGCTTCTGATCTTGGAGGGGGCTCACTCACAATCTTGGCTAAGACCACTGTAATGAATAAAGAATGGGATCTAACCATCCTCCAAAGGCAACTTCTCCCAACGATCCAAGAGCAATTTGGTGATGCTTTTTCCAGCATGATGAAATCCTAAACACTGATAAGACAAGATGGGGTGGTTATCAGTCAGGATTTGGCCCAGAAGCTGATATCTAGATGCCAGGGCGAAGAGTAGAAGTCTTGAAAAATAAGGAAAAACACTAAGGCTGCGTGCCCACGTAGCGTTTTTCAAGCGTATATGCTGCGGAATTTCCGCAGCATATACGCATGTGAAACGCATGGTAATCCGCACCCCATGGTCCCCAAGGGGATTCCGCAAGTTCTATGCCCATGCTGCGGATTTTTCCGCAGCGTTTATGCTGCGCTCAAAAATCCGCAGCATGTCCATTAATTTTGCGTTTCCGCAAGCGGAATTACCTTATTGCAATGCAATAAAAAACGCAAGGCAATTCCGCATGTGGAAAACGCGCGATAAACGCACGATAAACGCACGATAAACGCGTGTGGAATTCCGCATGCGTTTTTCCGGGAGAGGACTTGCAGAAATGAAGCAGAAATTTTCTGCTTCATTTCTGCAACGTGGGCACATAGCCTAAATATTGAGTCTTTGTATAAACTTTGTCAATAAAACTGTAAATACTTATGAAATGCTAATAATTGTACTCCAGTAACCGTAGAAACATCCGACTGAAAGATCTAAAAACACTGAAGCTGCAAACTGTGGAAACCAACTTTGTGTCAGTCTCCAAACTTTTGGCCAGGACTGTTTGCCTACTGCTATGAATGACTGACAGGCCTGTCTATTGTAATACAATCTTGTGTAATTGTGGCGCCCCTGAGGGTTCGGTCGCCACAGAGGTATTGCATCTCAGCCAGAGATGAGGCATCTCAGTCTCAGGTAAGGATGGAGTGAGGATCAGGACCCTAACACTACATCCACTACACCACATTTCCGAGGGACAGGGCGAAAATGCTCCTAAGGGAGAGCACAAGTGTCCCTGGTCCCTGGCTGGAGTGGGGGGAACCACCTAGAGAGGGGGAACTATGTAGTGGATGGGTGGAGGACGTAGTTAAGGGGAGCACATAGTGAAAGATATAAAAGAGAGTAGCCATCTTACAGAGAGGAGACAGACTGAGGAGAAGTGACAGGAAGCAGAGGCTCTGTATGAGCTGTGCTCCACAGGCGGGCCTATCCAGGAGGCCTAAGCCTGGGAGAAGGAGAGGGAGCAGGAAGGCTCCAGAAGGGACCCTAGGGGTACGGGCCGTGCAGAAGGCCACCCGTACGCCCGCTGCTACCAGGAGGTAGAGGGGTCAAGTCAGAATAGGGAACCGGATCCCTCAACTAGTGGAGAACAGCAAGGCTCAACTAGAAACCGGCGGCTGCAGTATTTAACGTGCTGTAGCCATAATACACACCAGTTGCACTAAGAAGGTAGCCACATAGGACCAGGGGACGGAACATACGTCGCCCGCTAAGGCCCGAGGGTACCAGATAGAAGTGGCGCTGGGTGTGAGGTGCAGGAAGAGGCCAGAAGAAGGTACACAGAATAGGGTCATGATAAGTGCTCTGGAAATACCTGAGGGTGGACCGAGCCCCTCACCGAGTACGCACAGCACGACGGGGGAAGTCGCCTGGACGTCTTTGACTTGGAAAGTAATAACAGTGAGTAAAGACCCTGAGACTGCACTACAGAGACTCCGTGTTGTTATTACCGATACCCTGCACTACTACCATCATCATCCATACGCGCTGCCTTGAAGCTACACTCTTCCTGTGGGGAGTTACATCACCTTGCTGCACATACCACCAGCTTCAGCGGACTGCTCCGCAGCGGCGGTTCCCAATAACCGCATTCCACAGGTGGCGTAGTCGGACTATACATAAACTACCCTGGTTTGACCGCCCTGGGTCACGGACCGGGTCGCCGCCACGGTGACTACAACCCCCAGTGTCTAAAGGCCCGGCTCCGGGTGCCCCCCCACGGCCCAGGGGGCGCGTCATAATTGCTATACATGCATATGTTGAAAGTTTGGAAACTTTATGTTACTTGGATGCAGAACCTTGCAGCTATAAGGGTTTTCCATGCGGTAATTATAACCCCTGCTCTACTGCTCTCTGTTATCTTCATTTACAATGTATCTGGCTCTCTGCAGTCATTCTTTCCTTTGCCAGGCTTATCCCTCAGAGACTTTTTTTCTCTACTGAGTCACTGTGTGCTTCTCCTCCCTGACACATTCTTCAGTGCATTCTCTTTCTCCCACTTTCCATCATTCCTTTCCTCCTTCCATCGCTCCCATCTTCCCTCTGTAGTGGTACCTGTTCCCTGCCTGCCTGTCTCCCCTGCCTGCCTGTCTCCTCTGCCTGTCTCCCCTGCCTGCCTGTCTCCTCTGCCTGCCTGTCTCCCCTGCCTGCCTGTCTCCCCTGCCTGTATCCCCTGCCTGCCTGTCTCCTCTGCCTGCCTGTCTCCCCTGCCTGCCTGTCTCCCCTGCCTTCACCTTGTATTGCAGATCTCTCCTGCCTCCCTCCCCTGTTAATTAGTTATCTGGGCTCTTAGGGCAGAGTTCAGGGGGTGGGTGTGTTGTGTGGCACCGGCCGGGCAGGAGGAGGGTGTGTGTGCAGTACTATGGGGTGTGCTCAAGCACTATAGTGCGGGGTGTGTGTACGTTTTCACTTTGAAGAATAGACATCTGCTGTGTATTCAGAGAAGTGTGTGGGTCCAGAGATCTTGTATGGCGGTGACGTGGGCGATCGTCTGGAGGAATGGAGTGGCAGCCCTTCAGGACAGTGGAGTGAGATCATGAGCCGCGGCATTGTGCATAGAAATCCCATATAGGAGCTGTACATGCACAGGTGAGACATCTATGACAGCACATACCTCCCTATGGTTTGGCAAAAGGCTCATATATGTATTCTGACACCACCAACAGGAGGCGCTGCAAGGGATGGACACCGCAGAACTGCCTTTATCATTGGATGACTTCATCCCCCCTCACCTGCAGAGGAGACAGAACTGGGGGGCTCCACAGACCTACAATGCACATACGGTAAGGTGGCGAGGCATAACCGCAATGCTCTTATATGAAGGGTTAGATGCCCCCCGTGTCATGTCAGGATTGTAATATGTAGTAGAAGTTAAACCTGCCCATAGATACAAAGCTTTAGTGCAATCAGATTAACATTCCTGCCAGCACTTCTTATAGGAGGGTCTGACCTCAGCATTTACTATATGATCCGATTGACTTATATCTGACTCTTTGCTCCATCCAATCGAGCCAGATCTGATTGTTTGTCGTATGAAGACTAATTACTGATATCAGAATAGCAATAAATGTTCCCTGATATTGACAAAGTGTATTTCCCCTGTAGGTTAGGACCAGCTTTATTGGTGTTGTTCCATACTGTGGGGTCAGCAGATATGGCTAATGGGTGCGTTACCCATTAAAAGGGGCACAACTGGCTCGGTTGGCCTGGTAAATCGGGGCTTGCACCCCTAATTCCACACTTTATTCTCAATCCTCTATGCTGCATTTTCCATCTTTATTAATAGTGAACAATTATTTAGGCAGCTGTATGATGACGGTATTTGGGCACTGCTTGAAGCTGTTGGTGCAAGTGGTGACAAGACGTTAGATGACGTGTTTTCATGTGCAGTATATGACCTAAGTATTGTACCATTACTTAATATGAAGCAACCATAAAAGGCGATCTAGCATTGTCTTTCCTAAAAGTCTCCACAGAGACAAACGGTAACCCCTTGACCAGGGGTGGGCAATTCATTTTCCTAAGATGGCCACATGAGACCATGACTTGTGGAGGGCCGAACCAATAGGCTGAAATGAATTCATCTCAATATTAATATTAACATATTAATTATAAGTATTTTATATTAATTGTATCACTTAATATTGAGCATAATTAAGTATGCTGACATACCGCTATATAACGTATGAGCCAACACACAGCCCCCTATATACCACCAGAGCTCTCACATAGCCCCCTGTATACAGTATGAGCCCCCACATAGCCTCCTATATACAGCGTGAGCTTCACATAGCCTCTCATATACAGCGTGAGCCCCATATAGCCTCCTATATACAGCATGAGCTCCACACAGCCTCCTATATACAGCGTGAGCATCACATAGCCTCTCATATACAGTGTGAGCCTAACATAGCCTCTCATATAAAGCGTGAGCCCCACATAGCCTCTCATATACAGCAAGAGCCCCACATAGTCTCTCATAGCCTCTCATATACAGCGCGAACCCCACATAGCCTCTCATATACAGCGTGAGCCCCATATAGTCTCTCATATAAAGCGCAAGCCACACATAGCGTCTAATATACAATGTGAGCCCCACATAGCCTCCCATATACTGCGTGAGCACCACATAGCCTCTGATATACACCGTGAGCCCCACAAAACCTTTCATATACAGCATGAGCCCTCACATAGTCTCCCTATATACAGTATGAGCCCCCACAAAGCCCATATACAGCGTGAGCCCTACATAGCCTCCCTATATGCAGTATGAGCCCCACATAGTCTCCCATATACAGCATAAGTCTCACATAGCCTCCCTATATACAGTATGAGCCCCACATAGCCTCCATATATAGTATGAGCCCCTTATAGCCTCCCATATACAACGTGAGCCCCACATAACCTCCCTATATAAAATGTGAACTCCACATAGCCTCCTATATACAATGTGAGCCCCACATAGCCTCCTATATACAGTGTGAGCCCCACATAGCCTTTTTTGTACATACAGACATCCCATACACATGAAAAAAACACCACATACTCGCCTCACTCCAGGTCACCCGGCACTCTGTTCCTCTCTCCGGTGCACTGACTCTCCTCAGTGCTCAGCTGACGCGATGAAATAACTTCATCATGGCAGTTGTCTCACACAAGCTGGAAGCAGGGGCCGACAGCCGTCCTCCACCAATTTATTCACCGTTGTCTGCATCCCGAGGCTGCGGATTTGGCCCGCTGGCCGCATTTTGCCCGGGTCTGCCCTTGACAATAGAAGGTCAAGCGCAGAACATCATCTGACCTAACAATGGACCAATATTTCTTGTGCCCATGAGAACAATACTGTGCACGTCAGATGAGGGGGCCGTAGGTTGCTTGTTGAATTCACCATATTGCAGAGCAATTCAGAGCTATCTGGATATATCAGATCCATTTGCTCTTTTTCAATATTCATCTAAAGGTGCTTTTAAGCAGAGCAATAAATTGTCACAACAAGCGCCGACCGATGAAGCCAACAGATGGAGGCTCATTTACTTATAGCAATAAGTACATATAGCAATTATTGTGAGAGTTTCATAGGAATGATAATGTGTGAGATTGCTTATACAAAACCCTCTGTTAGTCATAGTCTGCATGGGTGGATTATCTACCAGGCGGACTGCACATTGATCAGGAAAAATGATTCATATGAATGATCATTTGGGCGATCAATGATTTCATCTTGAGATTTCATGTTGATTTCACCCAGTATTATTCTGCCATGATATTACTCAGCAGGACAGACCTGACCAGGGCGATCTCTTCTACAAGGCCACAATGGTACTTACTGAGGACAGTCGGGACAGTCCAAGCCCACATATAGAGAGGCGGTGGATTCGCTATGAGGGTATTGGACCAACAGATGAGGATGGGATGCCCTTCGCCTCCAGATCTGTAAGTCAAGTATGCTCCAGTCCACTAAATATGTCCATTATGTTATGCACTATGCTAAAACCTGGCTACTGCAAAGTTACAATACTTGCACTTAAATAGCTATGTAATATATCCACAGTGGACTCATTTAATTGCAAGCAGATCGGTGGGGGTCCTGGTCCTGAAACCCCAACTGATTGCTCAAAAACGACCCATAAGTGTGCTTCTGCCTGAGTGGGCACACAGAGTACAGGCACAATAGAGAGCTGCTCCGCTCTGTGTGCAGGCTCAGGCCGGACCTGTGCTCCTGCGCTCTGCACCTCCCAAGGTGGTTTTGAGCAATCGGTGGGGGTCCACAGCAATCGGAAATCAAAAGAACAGCAAAAAACATTAACGAGCATTTAGCTACTCTGTAATATACTAACATTAGTATTTGATGTTGAGCAAAGTGGCGCCACTGTGTGGCCCCGGTGTGGGGTGGGATCTATATAAGCGCTATCATTTTTTTTCTTATATTGTTTTATTGAAGATTATACAACATAACAGGGTTACATCATAAAGCAAAAGAACAAACAGCATTACTCATTATTACTGTCTAGCAAAGCTAAAGGGAATCTGTCACCACATTTGAGTGATCTAACCTATTAATATGGGCATACAGATTATAGAGTACTGAAAAAATTCCTACCTGTATGCCTCATATCAGATGTCTTGTTGTTGAGAAATTCTCTTATATTATGTATATGCGTTCTTCCAGGCTATGGGGAGGACGCTGCCCGGAAGATGACTCTGCCTCCACACCACATTATCCTATGTATCGCCTCTCACAGTGTCACTTTGTCCCTGTCATGTTGGGTGCTTGCCCGGAAATCTCGCACCCGCGCATTCCATCTCCCAGCGTTCCTCTCGAGTGTTCCGCCCTCCAATGGGCATAGGCTTCACGTGCCTTCTGCGCTGGCACCGGTGACTCACTGGTACTTCCGCTCCTAGTGTTCTCCAGCGTGCAGAAACCTTGCACCACACAAGTACCAGTGACTTGCCTCCGCAGAAGTAATATATAGCTGAGGCATCTGCTTCCTCCTCCACTTATGAGCCACTTCTTCATTTTCCCCTGTCTTGTGAATTCATCATCCACTCAGACAAGACGGACTGCCACAACAGTGAGGTTACACCAGTTACACCGCTTATTATGAAGAAACAGACAGAGAGAGACACAGAAAGATTGTGCTGAGCTTTCTAACAAGTCTTTTACCTCACCTTGGAGCTTGATTCACATATACATTACCACTATATATTGTCCTCCTTGCTGCTGCTTCTCACTGTGTGCTAAAAAAGGAATGAAGAACAGGAATCCCTCCCTGTGTGATGTACTGTGTTTTGTATGGGAGCGATCATACCAGCTAGTCTCTTCCCATCAGCCCAGAGTCAACTGCTATTTAAGAGATAGAGCCTTCAAAAGGGGAAAACTGGTAAAAATGCAGAATACAAGTCAAACAATAGCCAGAGATAGTGTCCTTCCTCTTGTACATATTCTAATAAAATATTGGAGAGTACAATTACCCTTTAACTTCCTTTATGTTCTTCTAGAGTGTCGACAAGCCCCGGGAATGGTACAAAAACATGTACAAGGTTCTGCACCAAATGTCAGGTCAGTGGATTCCAATGTTCTGTACGGATGTAAAAAAAATCCCAAATCTAACTTTTAAAAGGACCAGTCATCTTGTCAAAAGTGGGCGTTTTTTTTGTTTTGTTTTTTACCCTGTTGATCTTCTGAGTATTTCATTTTTTTCCGCCATACAGTTGCAGAGATATGGGACTTTTTATTTACAGTCCAATATTTTCATGTTTTTGGGGGGCATGCCTTCCAATATTCCTTGGGTGCATGTCTTTAGGCTGCTCTGCATAATTATCAGAGAAATAAGTGTCAAGCAGTGGCATAGAGTGAGTTCCCAGTGCTCGGCGCAAGGCAAATATTTTGCATCCCCTAACTTTAACACTCCGGGTTGCTGCTGCCGATCTAAAATTTGAACTCCTTAGTTTCCAAGCACATGTATTATATTTTTTTAAAAATACTGATGTAATTACAGTAAGGCTGTGTTCACATTTCCATACATTCCATTTGTCTGTTCTGTTAGAGGAACAAATGTGCAAAAAGATCTATGTGCGGCAGTCAGGCACACATAACCAAAGGGGCCAAATTGATTATTATCGGGGCAACTACAGTTGTGGCCAAAAGTATTGGCACCCCTGCAATTCTGTCAGATAATACTCCGTTTCTTCCTGAAAATTATTGCAATCACAAATTCTTTGGTATTATTATCTTCATTTAATTTGCTTGCAAGGAAAAAACACAAAAGAGAATGAAGCAAAAATCAAATCAATTTATCATTTCACACAAAACTCCAAAAATGGGCCAGACAAAAGTATTGGCACCTTCAGCCTAATACTTGGTTGCACAACCTTTAGCCAAAATAACTGCGAACAACCGCTTCCGGTAACCATCAATGAGTTTCTTACAATACTCTGCTGGAATTGTAGACCATTCTTCTTTGGCAAACTGCTCCAGGTCCCTGATATTTGAAGGGTGCCTTCTCCAAACTGCCATTTTGAGATCTCTCCACAGGTGTTCTATGGGATTCAGGTCTGGACTCATTGCTGGCCACCTTAGAAGTCTCCAGTGCTTTCTCTCAAACCATTTTATAGTGCTTTTGGAAGTGTGTTTTGGGTCATTGTCCTGCTGGAAGACCCATGACCTCTGAGGGAGACCCAGCTTTCTCACACTGGGCCCTACATTATGCTGCAAAATTTGTTGGTAGTCTTCAGACTTCATTATGCCATGCACACGGTCAAGCAGTCCAGTGCCAGAGGCAGCAAAGCAACCCCAAAACATCAGGGAACCTCCGCCATGTTTGACTGTAGGGACCGTGTTCTTTTCTTTGAATGCCTCTTTTTTTTTCCTGTACACTCTATGTTGATGCTTTTTCCCAAAAAGCTCGACTTTTGTCTCATCTGACCAGAGAACATTCTTCTAAAATGTTTTAGACTTTCTCAGGTAAGTTTCGGCAAACTCCAGCCTGGCTTTTTTATGTCTCGGGGTAAGAAGTGGGGTCTTCCTGGGTATCCTACCATACAGTCCCTTTTCATTCAGACGCCGACGGATAGTACGGGTTGACACTGTTGTACCCTCGGACTGCAGGGCAGCTTGAACTTGTTTGGATGTTAGTCGAGGTTCTTTATCCACCATCTGCACAATCTTGCGTTGAAATCTCTCGTCAATTTTTCTTTTCCGTCCACATCTAGGGAGGTTAGCCACAGTGCCATGGGCTTTAAACTTCTTGATGACACTGCGCACGGAAGACACAGGAACATTCAGGTCTTTGGAGATGGACTTGTAGCCTTGAGATTGCTCATGCTTCCTTACAATTTGGTTTCTCAAGTCCCCAGACAGTTCTTTGGTCTTCTTTCTTTTCTCCATGCTCAATGTGGTACACACAAGGACACAGGACAGAGGTTGAGTCAACTTTAATCCATGTTAACTGGCTGCAAGTGTGATTTAGTTATTGCCAACACCTGTTAGGTGCCACAGGTAAGTTACAGGTGCTGTTAATTACACGAATTAGAGAAGCATCACATGATTTTTCAAACAGTGCCAATACTTTTGTCCACCCCCTTTTTTAGGTTTGGTGTGGAATTATATCCAATTTTTCTTTTTGTGTTTTTCCATTGAAGACAAATTAAATGAAGATAATAATACCAAAGAATTTGTGATTGCAATTGTGGCGCCCCTGAAGGTTCAGTCGCCACAAGGGGGGATACTGCAGCCTGTCAGCAGGTGTAGTGTCTCCTCACCCAGGTAAGGAAGGTGCACTGGTCAGGACCCTGAATCTGCATTCAACACTACACACTCCTGACCTATGGGAGGCTAGTATGCACCATAGTGCTGCCTCAGCAGGATCACAAGTGTGGGGAACCAAAAGTTAGGGGAACCATGTGGGTGAAGGGTAGAACACAGTTTTAGTTTGCACACATAGTTTCATATATATTACCCAGCCATCTTAAGCACAAGGTTCTTTGATTGTGGTCTTTGCAGCTGACAGTGGCCTTGTGTAGGAGCCTGCAGTGTGCTGAAGATACACGGTCCTCGTGCCCTGACCTTGACACGAGGAGCAGGAAGGAGTTAACAGTGTCTCTATCCCGGTCAAGTTCCCTTGCTTGAGAAGGTTGGGAGCTTTAGTGACAGCTCCACAAGCAAAAGGATCCCAGGGAGCACAGACGGAGCGTTGTACGCCACCTGTACTCTCCATTCTGGCCCTGCCAGAGGGACTCCTGCTGCAAGAGGGGTGACCGGCCCCCGATATCTGACTTTGTTACTCCATGTCTCAGTCAGAAAAGCCCGGAGGCTTAGTGGATCCCGGGAGGGATACAGATGAAGCGGCCTACGCCACCTGTACCCCTCTACCTGCGTTTATCCAGTGGGACCCAGCCTTTGCACGCACACACACAGGAGAGGTTCAAAGGGGACTCTTAGGAACACTCGGAGGGTCCTGATCGAGGTACCTGAATTCCTTGGATGCGCTGAGTCCTCATCCCTGGTGGCCGCAGTGATCCGTGAGGAGCAGGGAGAAGCCTTGCCGCTGCTTAAAAGAACTGTGAGTAAAAGACCTGGAAGACTATCCCTATGGCCTCTGGTTCCTTCATTTCTGCACTGCACCACACAGCACCTGAGTGACCCAGGACTACTCTCCCCATCCTCCTGTCACATCTGCCCTGAGGCCCTGCTCCGCCTGTGGGGAGTTATAACATCGCCTGCTGCCACTACATCCAGCCTCAGAGGACTGCTAGCAGCGCTGGTGGCCATCACCAGACACCACAGGTGGCGTAGTCGATAATACCACTCAACCCTGATAGCCCATTACTTTCATGTGACAGCCCTGGGCACGGAACGGTATGACTGTATTTGTTCCATATACTCATTGGACGAACAAATTGCACATAAGAATTTTGTTTTCTCCAGATTCTGAAGAAAGCGATGGTGACAGTAATTGGACAAAATCTGAAGATCACCATAAAGAAGCTTTCACTCAATCAAATAAATCCAAGTAAGTGATATGTTAATGATGCAGGACTTTTACATGTCTATATTTTATTATTGTGTGTGAGGAATGGTGTCTACAGTACAGCTAAAAAGTTTTTGGTAGCTCAACCATATTAGGTCCACTATCAAAAAAGAGAAACTGGCATCTCATGTAAAAGCATGTTTGTCTTTATTTAGATTCCAAATAAATAATTGGCATGGCAGGATAATGTTCAGAAGTTCACTCATTTCGACTTAAGTCAAATTCCCAACCAATCTTGAGATCGGAAGTCTCAAAGTTCCCTGTGTGACTCGAGAGGTGGGGAGGATATGCAACCATTGCTCCATTTATTACCTATTGGCGTGGTGTTCACACATGCCCAAAACTCATTCATTCACAAGGACGTTTTTAGGTCCCACATTCTAAGGATCTGTGGGGGTGCCAGCAGCTGGACCCAAGTGATCATACGTATATTATCAGTACTGTGGATAGGTGATAAATACTGTTTATGAGACAGCTCCTTTAGATTAAAGAGGGCCTATCGCCAATCTGGGGCTGCCTTAAAAGAGTGGGCAACACCAGGTTGGTGATTTTTAAAAAAAAAATATTATCTATAAACCAGATTGCTCAGAAGGGTCCCTGATGTCTTCCGAAAGGGCCCGACTTTCTAAGAGTAGTCAAGCCCAAACTTCTGAGTTGAGGGATCCAAGCATGCATAATGGGAATCCACAACCCTCTACAGCCCCTCTCACAGTGGATGAGCGAGGTCTTTCTCTTTGTTCTAACCGTGCTGCCATGACCTCCACCTAATATGTGCCATTTACAATATTGGTTCCAAGTACGAGTCACAGAGGCCTATGGACCTCCTCAGGACCCTGGTGAGACTACTCCTTCTGCACAGCTACAGCTATGCCAAAGCCCTTAGTAATACTTTCTTCAATATTCTGAGAATTCACGATCTAATGTGTAAAGGAGGTCACATCATATAGACTCTTCAGGGAATCTTCCATCTACTCAATTATGTAGAAAGTCTCACGTTGTGTGACCATTTTTTATTAGAAAAATTGCTGAGATTTTTGCTTTCTGGTCGTAGGTTTAGAACAGATGAAAGTAATGGGAAACCTGAGCTGGAGGATCGATTCAACATAAGAGGACAAGAGCCTTCACATTTACATATAACAGTAGAGTCCAACATTAGGGAATCACCGAACATGGCCATCAGCACCCTAAAAGCTGAAACATCTTCAGATTCCTCAAAATCACGATCTTCTCTACCACATTCATCGTCTCGCCAGCCATCGCAGACATCTCAACACTACTCCACGAAAGTGTCACAATTTACCAATATCTCCGATACCACACACTCTACAGAGAATTACAACATCCAGCCGTCTCACCAAGTGTTGTCCAGGACGGGAGACAAGCAAAAAACATCAGAATCTGGCCTACACCAATTTTTTCCTGGTCATTCTTCACACACTTCACAAAATAATAAGGAAACAACCTCACTTCAAAGTGTTAAGCAAAAGTCTAAATATCCTTCATCAGCAAGTCCTACCTCTGGCACACTCATCTTAAGTCCCACCTCCAAGGAATCCAGGAGATCCACTTCCAAGGTCTTAGTAAGTAAATCTTTGTATTTTTGGGACTTAAAAAGGCCATGCATATTAGTCATCTATCTCTGTGGTTTATGTCCCGACCAAAAAATGCGCCCCAGTGATTGAATTCCAACTCCCCTATCCTTATCTCACCCAACATAATCTGTCAGGGGAGAGTCAGGAGGCCACATACACATTAAATGATTGGACGATTCTGCTGAAATCAGCGGGTTTAGCCCACTTTTACATAATATGTATAGGGCTTTTTCTCATCGAACTTATTTTATCTAGATATATAACGTTAGCATAGACATATCAGCACCATATATTAAGCCCACATATAAAGGGGTTGTCAGGTGAAAACTTATTGATTGGTGGAGGTCCAACCACGGGGATTCCCATTAATCCACAGAACATACAACCTTTAACATCTGCAGACACGTGATAACTTGTTTTCATTGAACAACCCCTTTAGGCCCCACCCCAGGACCGGCTCCAGGTTTTTGTGGGCCCTGGGTGAAAGAGTCTCAGTGGCCCCTTTAACACATACCACGATTCATGATGCACAGATACAGCAGAGAAATATAGATATAGTACAATGCCAAAGATTTCACTTCTTACATTACATGACCGATATCTATTGTAAATTCTACAAAAGCTCAGAAACCGGTGAAGCCTCACAGCGCACAGTGCAGACCGGATAGTATAGTCCTCCATACAGTATTATGGGCACCATATAATGTTCCATACAGAATACTGGCCCCCATATAACGCTCCATGCAGAATACTGGTCCTCATATAACCCTCCATATAGGATACTAGTCCCCATATAATGCTCCATACAGGATACTGGCCCCCATATAACGCTCCATAGAGGATACTGGCCCCCTTACAACGCTCCATACAGAATACTGGCCCCCACATAATGCCCCATGCAAGATGTCACCCCCCCTTATGCCCCATGCAGGATGTCACCTCTCCCGCCCATATAATTCCCCATGCAGGATGTCACCTCCTCCCCCATATAATGCCCCATGCAGGATGTCACCTCCCCCCCCCCATATAATGTCCCATGCACGATGTCATCTCCCCCCCCCATATAATGCCCCATGCAGGTTGTCACTCCCCCCCCCCCCCCCATATAATGTCCCATGCAGGATGTCACCTCTCCCCCACCATATAATGCCCCATGCAGGATGTCACCTCTCCCCTCCATATAATGAACCATGCAGGATGTCACCTCCCCCCTCATATAATGCCCGATGCGGGATGTCACCCCCCATATAATGCCCCATGCAGGATGTCACCCCCCATATAATGCCCCATGCAGGATGTCACCCCCCCATATAATGCCCCATGCAGGATGGTACCCCCCCATATAATGCCCCATGCAGTATGTCACCTCTCCCCCCCATATAATGCCCCATGCAGGATGTCATCCCCACATATAATGCCCCATGAAGGAGGTCACCTCTCCCCCCCCATATAATGCCCCATGCAGGATGTCACCCCCACATATAATGCCCCATGAAGGAGGTCACCTCTCCCCCCCATATAATGCCCCATGCAGGATGTAACCCCCCCATATAATGCCCCATGCAGGATGTCACCTCTCCCCCATATAATGCCCCATGCAGGATGTCACTCCCCCCATACAATGCCCCATGCAAGATGTCACTTGTCCCCCCCCCATATAATGCCCCATGCAGGATGTCACTCCCCCCATACAATGCCCCATGCAGGATGTCACTTGCCCCCCCCCACCATATAATGCCCCATGCCTCCATACATATAAAAAAAAAATCAAATACTCACCTCACTTCTCACCTGCTGCCGCTGCTCCAGATTCCTCAGCCGCGTTGCCGGCGTCTTCCCGCTCTGCGCTGTGACGGCTCAGGAGAGAGTGCGGTGTAAAGACGTCACCTCTGACCTGAGACATCACTGTACAGCAGCCGCGGAAGAGACCGGAGCTGCTGTGGAGGCACGAGGAGGGGTAAGTATTGTGACGGGGCCCTGAGCAAGCAGGGGGGAGCGGGCGGTGACACCGGCACCGCACCACACTGCTCACGGGTCCCACAGTGCGCCGGGGTGCCCAACGGTGAGTGGGCCCCCCTGCCTGCTCAGGGCCCCGGCACTTGCCCGGGTGTGCCGGGTGCTGACGCCGGCCCTGCCCCACCCCATTCCAACACAGTTCATCCCTTTTTATTATTTATTAACACAAACCCATCCTTTTTATCCAGATATTCACCCTCATTCACTAGCCAGAGTACAGAGTGGCTACAAAGAGTATCTCTCGCTCTGGAGGACTCAGCATGTCCATACATCTCATTTTTGCCATATAAAGGGTGTAATTCCTGATCTCTCCTGTGGAGGTGCTGTAGGGAAACTGAACGCCTGCTGCTGGATTCTCCCACAGTTTACAGCTGATCGCTGGAGGTCTGACAAACAGGACACCCTTTGATCAGCATTTTGAGTGAGGAGATTCTTCCACCAAAGCAAGGAACTCAACTTCCTTGAAAAATACTCTGAGAATTCATGGCAGGTGTATTACTCCATAGACTTCTACATATGTCTACTTCCCATTATCTGACAGGAGCAGCTGGAAACTGATTTGCGTAATTTCACAGAGGAACTGAACAAAGACCTGGACGCACGAAAACAGCCTGAAGCAACACTAGAACAGTGTGAGGTAAGAAATGCCAAGCCCACCATAGCCGGAAGCCTCTCCTGCCAAATGCACGGGGTTAAAGGGGTTTTCCAGTTTCGAAAAACATCTCTTCACTGGCTTCAATTTGTTATTTAAAAAATTGCTTTACTCACCCTCCCTGAGTCCAGTGCTGAGTCTCTGCCTCTACTTCTAATGTCTGATATTGTCTGCAGCGCTGATGTCGACAACACTGCAGCCAATCCATGACCTCCAGAGCCAATGCTGTCAAATCTGTCAAAGCCGCTGAGCTCAGTGATTGACTATGTAGATGCAGAGATATTTGGCCGACTCAACCTGAGAAAATGATCTACACTACAAACTACACATTGAAGGGTATTTCTCTCTCCTGGTGGATCAAGAAATTAGGACAGACCTGGGCAAAGTGAGGTCCAAAGGGCTGAAAACAGTGGCCCACGGGACGCACCATGCGGCCTCCCTCTCCCGATGTCACCTCTATCTGTATCCTTAGGATGCACATAGCGGTCAATACAATAGTTGAGGATGGAGCAGCCGGCTCCTTCTTCCACCATTCGGCTGAGACAGCAGACGCGGTGACGTCACTACAACGTGTCTGCTGTGCAGAGCGTCAGTGCACACAGCAAAGAGTGGGTACAGATGTATGAATGTGTGTGGCTGTGGGATGTGGGTCTGTATATAGGGGGGCTATGTGAGGGCTCATATTGTGCATAGGAGGGCTACATGTGGACTCATACTATATATAGGGAAGCTGTGTGGGGGCTCATTCTGTATATAGGGGGCTATGTAAGGGCTCATATTGTGTATAGGAGGGTTATATGTGGACTCAGCCCCCTATATACACAGTATGAATCCACATATAACCCTCCTATACACAATATGAGCCCTCACATAGCCCCCTATATACAGTATACGTGAGGGCTCATATTGTGTATAGGAGGGTTATATGTGGACTCATACTGTATATAGGGGTGCTATGTGAGGGCTCATATTGTGTATATGAGGGTTATATGTGGACTCATACTGTATATAGGGGGGCTATGTGAGGGCTCATATTGTGTATAGGAGGGTTATATGTGGACTCATACTGTATATAGGGGGCTATGTGAGGGCTCATATTGTGTATAGGAGGGTTATATGTGGACTCATACTGTATATAGGGGGGCTATGTGAGGGCTCATATTGTGTATAGGAGGGTTATATGTGGACTCATACTGTATATAGGGGGCTATGTGAGGGCTCATATTGTGTATAGGAGGGTTATATGTGGACTCATACTGTATATAGGGGGGCTATGTGAGGGCTCATATTGTGTATAGGAGGGTTATATGTGGACTCATACTGTATACACGGGGGCTGTATGGGGCTCTTATTTTATATAGGGAGCTGTGTGTGGACTCATACTGTATATAGGGTGGCTGTGTGGGGGCTCATACTATATATAGGGAGGCTGTGTGAAATCATACTGTATATAGGGGGCTGTGTATGGGGGCTTATACTGTATATAGGAGGGACTGTGTGGGGGTTCATACTGTATATAAGGGGCTGTGAATGTGCTCATACTGTATATAAAGGGGCTGCATGTGGGCTCATACTGTATATAAGGGATTGAGTGGTGGCTCATGCTGCAT
The DNA here is from genome assembly GCF_046119375.1 of Phyllobates terribilis. Taxonomy (NCBI): domain Eukaryota; kingdom Metazoa; phylum Chordata; class Amphibia; order Anura; family Dendrobatidae; genus Phyllobates; species Phyllobates terribilis. The sequence continues at coordinate 549,548,698 of NW_027362771.1, read as the reverse complement.
ATAGGGGGTTGTGTGGACTCATGCAGTATATGGGGGGTTTGTGTGGACTTGTACAGTATATCGGGGGGGCTGTGTGGACTCGTACAGTATATCGGGGGCTGTGTGGACTTATATATAGGGGGCTGTGTGTAGGTTCATACTGTATATAAGAGGCTGTGTGTGGACTCATACTGCATATAAGAAGCTGTGTGGGGGCTCATGCTGCATATAGGGGTGCTGTGTGGACTCATGCAGTATCTAGGGGGGGTTGTGTGGACTCGTACAGCATATTGGGGGGCTGTGTGGGCTTATACTGTATATAGGGGGGCTGTGTGCAGGCTCATATAGTATATAAGGGGCTGTCTGCATACTTAATTCTGCTCAATATTAAGTGATACAGTTAATATTAACATAACATGATAATTATAATTAATATGTTAATATTGAGCAGAATTAATTTCAGCCTATTGGTTCGTCCTCCATAACAGTCACAGTCTCTCATGTGGCCCCTCGGGAAAATGAATTGTCCCCCCTGCATTAGGATGTGTTTGTCACCTTTAGATGGTTGGCATCCTGGAGATTGATAGATACCAGTATGGAGATATTGGACCTCACAAGACGCCTTGCTTTGGGTGTTTTTGTTAGTGCCGGGGAGGTTATCTGACCGTTCCCAAGTCTTGGGAGGTCTTCCCCTCTTCTGGGAGTCTCTCAGATGTTCCAGTTAAATGTTAAGATTATAGGTTGGCCATAATGGTCCGGTATCTTTTTTTTCAGCCTTATCAACTATGAAACTATTGCAGGAATCCGAACTGTGGATTTCTACTCTGGATCGTGTAGTAATTACGTGTTGGGTTTGCTTCCTGCCAACCTGACACATGTGAACATGCCCTTAGTAAACAAGTTGTTATTCTGCATTATGGGCCCTACAATAGCACAAAGGCCATCCTGCTACATCTGTGGATTAACGCTATGCAGAAAAATTATATGCATAGGCACAAAGCTGCCAATCAGTGATGGGGATGGGGTTGTACAGCGCTCATGAATATGGAGGACTTCATGGCAGCAGGTTTACTAGTCTTCTAGTAATAATCTCCTGTTGATAAAACTTTTATCAAAACAGCCCAGTAAGTGACACATTGCTGGAATCAGGGTCTCTGTCTCTACATCATGCTGCTCTCAGATTAGGTGGCAGAAACCTCTAATTGGTAACATTTGCTGAACATTCAATATACTGTATGTTATTTAGCAAGGAAAAGCCTATTTCTCCTAATCATCCCTGATCAGCAGGACTTTCCAGAATTTGGAGGGGACATGTCCTAATATTAACTGCACCTGTAGCCAATGGATGCACAACAGGTTTTCTGTTAAATTAGTTTTTTTTTTCATATCACAATGTGTAGCAAAAACAACAATTAGAAATCTTGCAATTTTCACACCGGTCACTGGGGCATTTTTAGACTTTAACTTTCAGTTCTTTCAGAAAATTCACATGTACATTAGCAGCAATAATCTGACTCTGATCTTATATTTTGTATCAAAGCATCTAATGATTATGTGCAAGGGTAATTGTGACGGGAAGTGGAGGAGGTGAGCTGTGACATCACCTATTGTGAATGGTGAACCCTGTGTTAACTACTCTATATAGAGGTGTTATCAGTCATTGCACAGGAGGAGGAGGAGGTGAGCTGTGACATCACCAATTGTGAATGGTGAATCCTGTGCTATCTACTGTATATAGAGGTGTTATCTGTCACTGTACAGGAGGAGGAGGTGAGCTGTGACATCACTTATTGTGAATGGTGGATCCTATGTTATCTACTGTATATAGAGGTGTTATCAGTCATTGTACAGGAGGGGGAGGCGGTGAGCTGTGACATCACCTATTGTGAATGGTGAATCCTATGTTATCAGCTGTGTATAGAGGTGTTATCAGTCATTGTACGGGAGGGGGAAGAAGTAAGCTGTGACATCACCTATTGTGAATGGTGGATCCTGTGTTAACAGCTGTGTACAGAAGTGTTATCAGTCATTGCAGTCCTGCCTCTGCTGATAAGTAGCCTGCTGAAAAGTCTGTCTGAAAGGACAGGAATTATGAGTCTAAACTTAGCCCAGTGACCAGTATAAAAATTTCAATATTTCTAGTTTTGATATTTTAATACAGATTGTGATTTGAAAAAAAAACTGTCAACATTTAAAAATAAAAATAAAAAATATACATAATGCACTGTGAGGAATGCATTATGGGGTCATCATACTGTGTGCGTGCCTCATACTGTGTGCGTGCCTCATACTGTGTGCGTGCCTCATGCTGTGTGCATGCCTCATACTATGTGCGTGCCTCATATTGTGTGCGTGCCTCATACTGTGTGCGTGCCTCATACTATGTGCGTGCCTCATACTGTGTGCGTGCCTCATACTGTGTGCGTGCCTCATACTATGTGCGTGCCTCATACTGTGTGCATGCCTCATATTGTGTGCGTGCCTCATACTGTGTGCGTGCCTCATACTATGTGCGTGCCTCATACTGTGTGCATGCCTCATATTGTGTGCGTGCCTCATACTGTGTGCATGCCTCATACTATGTGCGTGCCTCATACTGTGTGCATGCCTCATATTGTGTGCGTGCCTCATACTGTGTGCGTGCCTCATACTATGTGCGTGCCTCATACTGTGTGCGTGCCTCATATTGTGTGCGTGCCTCATACTGTGTGCGTGCCTCATACTATGTGCGTGCCTCATACTGTGTGCATGCCTCATATTGTGTGCGTGCCTCATACTGTGTGCATGCCTCATACTATGTGCGTGCCTCATACTGTGTGCGTGCCTCATACTGTGTGCGTGCCTCATACTATGTGCGTGCCTCATACTGTGTGCGTGCCTCATACTATGTGCGTGCCTCATACTATGTGCGTGCCTCATACTGTGTGCGTGCCTCATACTATGTGCGTGCCTCATACTGTGTGCGTGCCTCATACTGTGTGCGTGGTTCATACTGTGTGCATGCCTCATACTGTGTGCCTGCCTCATACTATGTGCGTGCCTCATACTGTGTGCGTGCCTCATACTGTGTGCATACCTCATACTATGTGCGTGCCTCATACTGTGTGCGTGCCTCATACTATGTGCATGCCTTATACTGTGTGCGTGCCTCATACTATGTGCGTGCCTCATACTGTGTGCGTGCCTCATACTGTGTGCGTACCTCATACTGTGTGCGTGCCTCATACTGTGTGCGTGCCTCATACTATGTGCGTGCCTCATACTGTGTGCGTGCCTCATACTATGTGCGTGCCTCATACTGTGTGCGTGCCTCATACTGTGTGCGTACCTCATACTGTGTGCGTGCCTCATACTGTGTGCGTGCCTCATACTATGTGCGTGCCTCATACTGTGTGCGTGCCTCATACTATGTGCGTGCCTCATACTGTGTGCGTGCCTCATACTATGTGCGTGCCTCATACTGTGTGCGTGCCTCATACTGTGTGCGTACCTCATACTGTGTGCGTGCCTCATACTGTGTGCGTGCCTCATACTATGTGCATGCCTCATACTGTGTGCGTGCCTCATACTGTGTGCATACCTCATACTATGTGCGTGCCTCATACTGTGTGCGTGCCTCATACTGTCTGCGTGCCTCATACTATGTGCGTGCCTCATACTGTGTGCGTACCTCATACTGTGTGCGTGCCTCATACTATGTGCGTGCCTCATACTGTGTGCGTGCCTCATACTGTGTGCGTGCTTCATACTGTGTGCATACCTCATACTGTGTGCGTGCCCCATACTGTGTGCGTGCCTCATACTGTGTGCGTGCCTCATACTGTGTGCGTGCCTCATACTGTGTGCGTGCTTCATACTGTGTGCGTACCTCATACTGTGTGCGTGCCTCATACTGTGTGCATGCCTCATACTGTGTGCGTGCCTCATCCTGTATGCGTACCTCATACTGTGTGCGTGCCTCATACTGTGTGCGTGCCTCATACTATGTGCGTGCCTCATACTGTGTGCGTGCCTCATACTGTGTGCATACCTCATACTGTGTGCGTGGTTCATACTATGTGCGTGCCCCATACTGTGTGCGTGCCTCATACTGTGTGCGTACCTCATACTGTGTGCGTGCCTCATACTGTGTGTGTGGTTCATACTGTGTGCGTGCCCCATACTGTGTGCGTGCCTCATACTGTGTGCGTACCTCATACTGTGTGCGTGCCTCATACTGTGTGCGTACCTCATACTGTGTGCGTACCTCATACTGTGTGTGTACCTCACACTGTGTGCGTGCCTCATACTGTGTGCGTGGTTCATACTGTGTACGTGCCTCATACTGTGTGCGTGCCTCATACTCTGTGCGCGTGCCTCATACTGTGTGCGTGCCTCATACTGTGTGCGTACCTGATACTGTGTGCGTGCCTCATACTATGTGCATGGTTCATACTCTGTGCGTGCCTCATACTCTGTGCGCGTGCCTCATACTGTGTGCGTGCCTCATACTGTGTGCGTGCCTCATACTGTTTGCGTGCCTCATACTGTGTGCGTACCTCATACTGTGTGCATGCCTCATACTGTGTGCGTACCTCATACTGTGTGCGTGCCTCATACTATGTGTGTGGTTCATACTGTGTGCATGCCTCATACTGTGTGCGTGCCTCATACTGTGTGCGTGCCTCATACTCTGTGCGCGTGCCTCATACTGTGTGCGTGGTTCATACTGTGTGCGTGCCTCATACTGTGTGCGCGTGCCTCATACTGTGTGCGTGGTTCATACTGTGTGCGTGCCTCATACTCTGTGCGCGTGCCTCATACTGTGTGCGTGGTTCATACTGTGTGCGTGGTTCATACTGTGTGCGTGCCTCATACTGTGTGCGCGTGCCTCATACTGTGTGCATGCCTCATACTGTGTGCGTGCCTCATACTGTGTGCGTGCCTCATACTCTGTGCGCGTGCCTCATACTGTGTGCGTGGTTCATACTGTGTGCGTGGTTCATACTGTGTGCGTGCCTCATACTGTGTGCGTGCCTCATACTGTGTGCGTGGTTCATACTGTGTGCGTGCCTCATACTGTGTGCGTGCCTCATAGTCTGTGCGTGCCTCATACTGTGTGCGTGCCTCATACTCTGTGCGCGTGCCTCATACTGTGTGCATGCCTCATACTGTGTGCGTGCCTCATACTGTTTGCGTGCCTCATACTGTGTGCGTACCTCATACTGTGTGCCTGCCTCATACTGTGTGCGTACCTCATACTGTGTGCGTGCCTCATACTATGTGTGTGGTTCATACTGTGTGCATGCCTCATACTGTGTGCGTGCCTCATACTGTGTGCGTGGTTCATACTGTGTGCGTGCCTCATACTGTGTGCGTGCCTCATACTGTGTGCGTACCTCATACTGTGTGCGTGCCTCATACTGTGTGCGTACCTCATACTGTGTGCGTGCCTCATACTGTGTGCGTGGTTCATACTGTGTATGTGCCTCATACTGTGTGCGTGCCTCATACTGTGTGCGTACCTCATACTGTGTGCGTGCCTCATACTGTGTGCGTACCTCATACTGTGTGCGTGCCTCATACTGTGTGCGTACCTCATACTGTGTGCGTGCCTCATACTGTGTGCGTGCCTCATACTATGTGCGTACCTCATACTATGTGCGTGCCTCATACTGTGTGCGTGCCTCATACTGTGTGCGTACCTCATACTCTGTGCGTGCCTCATACTGTGTGCGTGGTTCATACTGTGTATGTGCCTCATACTGTGTGCGTGCCTCATACTGTGTGCGTACCTCATACTGTGTGCGTGCCTCATACTGTGTGCGTACCTCATACTGTGTGCGTGCCTCATACTGTGTGCGTACCTCATACTGTGTGCGTGCCTCATACTGTGTGCGTGCCTCATACTATGTGCGTACCTCATACTATGTGCGTGCCTCATACTGTGTGCCTGCCTCATACTGTGTGCGTACCTCATACTCTGTGCGTGCCTCATACTGTGTGCGTGGTTCATACTGTGTGCCTGCCTCATACTGTGTGCGTGCCTCATACTGTGTGCGTGGTTCATACTGTGTGCCTGCCTCATACTGTGTGCGTGCCTCATACTGTGTGCGTGGTTCATACTGTGTGCGTGCCTCATACTGTGTGCGTGCCTCATACTGTGTGCGTGCCTCATACTGTGTGCATGCCTCATAATGTGTGCATGCCTCATACTGTGTGCGTGGTTCATACTGTGTGCCTGCCTCATACTATGTGCGTGCCTCATACTGTGTGTGTGCCTCATACTGTGTGCGTGCCTCATACTATGTGCCTGCCTCATACTATGTGCGTGCCTCATACTGTGTGCGTGCCTCATACTGTGTGCGTGCCTCATACTGTGTGCATGCCTCATAATGTGTGCATGCCTCATACTGTGTGCGTGGTTCATACTGTGTGCCTGCCTCATACTATGTGCGTGCCTCATACTGTGTGTGTGCCTCATACTGTGTGCGTGCCTCATACTATGTGCCTGCCTCATACTATGTGCGTGCCTCATACTGTGTGTGTGCCTCATACTGTGTGCGTGCCTCATACTATGTGCCTGCCTCATACTATGTGCGTACCTCATACTGTGTGCGTACCTCATACTCTGTGCGTGCCTCATACTGTGTGCGTGGTTCATACTGTGTGCCTGCCTCATACTGTGTGCGTGCCTCATACTGTGTGCGTGCCTCATACTGTGTGCGTGCCTCATACTGTGTGCGTGGTTCATACTGTGTGCGTGCCTCATACTGTGTGCTTGCCTCATACTATGTGCGTGCCTCATACTGTGTGCGTGCCTCATACTGTGTGCGTGCCTCATACTGTGTGCGTGCCTCATAATGTGTGCGTGCCTCATACTGTGTGCGTGGTTCATACTGTGTGCGTGCCTCATACTGTGTGCGTGGTTCATACTGTGTGCGTGCCTCATACTGTGTGCGTGCCTCATACTGTGTGCGTGCCTCATACTGTGTGCGTGGTTCATACTGTGTGCGTGCCTCATACTGTGTGCGTGGTTCATACTGTGTGCGTGCCTCATACTGTGTGCGTGCCTCATACTCTGTGCGTGGTTCATACTGTGTGCGTGCCTCATACTATGTGCATGCCTCATACTATGTGCGTGCCTCATACTGTGTGCGTGCCTCATACTGTGTGCGTGCCTCATGCTGTGTGCGTGGTTCATACTGTGTGCCTGCCTCATACTGTGTGTGCCTCATACTGTGTGCGTGCCTCATACTGTGTGCGTGCCTCATACTATGTGCGTGCCTCATACTGTGTGCGTGCCTCATACTGTGTGCGTGCCTCATACTGTGTGCGTGGTTCATACTATGTGCGTACCTCATACTGTGTGTGTGCCTCATATTGTGTGCGTGCCTCATACTGTGTGCGTGCCTCATACTGTGTGCGTGCTTCATACTGTGTGCGTGCCTCATACTGTGTGCGTGCCTCATACTGTGTGCGTGCTTCATACTGTGTGCGTCCCTCATACTGTGTGCGTGCCTCATACTGTGTGCGTGCCTCATACTGTGTGCGTGCTTCATACTGTGTGCGTCCCTCATACTGTGTGCGTGCCTCATACTGTGTGCGTGCCTCATACTGTGTGCGTGCCTCATACTGTATGCGTGCCTCATACTCTGTGCGTGCCTCATACTGTGTGCGTGCCTCATACTCTGTGCGTGCCTCATACTGTGTGCGTGCCTCATATTATGTGCGTGCCTCATACTGTGTGCGTGCCTCATACTGTGTGCGTGGTTCATACTGTGTGCGTGCCTCATATTATGTGCGTGCCTCATACTGTGTGCGTGCCTCATACTGTGTGCGTGCCTCATACTGTGTGCGTGCCTCATACTCTGTGCGTGCCTCATACTCTGTGCGTGCCTCATACTCTGTGCGTGCCTCATACTGTGTGCGTGCCTCATACTATGTGCGTCCCTCATACTGTGTGCGTGCCTCATACTGTGTGCGTGCCTCATATTATGTGCGTGCCTCATACTGTGTGCGTGCCTCATACTCTGCGTGCCTCATACTGTGTGCGTGCCTCATACTGTGTGCATACCTCATACTATGTGCGTGCCTCATACTGTGTGCGTGCCTCATACTGTCTGCGTGCCTCATACTATGTGCGTGCCTCATACTGTGTGCGTACCTCATACTGTGTGCGTGCCTCATACTATGTGCGTGCCTCATACTGTGTGCGTGCCTCATACTGTGTGCGTGCTTCATACTGTGTGCATACCTCATACTGTGTGCGTGCCCCATACTGTGTGCGTGCCTCATACTGTGTGCGTGCCTCATACTGTGTGCGTGCCTCATACTGTGTGCGTGCTTCATACTGTGTGCGTACCTCATACTGTGTGCGTGCCTCATACTGTGTGCATGCCTCATACTGTGTGCGTGCCTCATCCTGTATGCGTACCTCATACTGTGTGCGTGCCTCATACTGTGTGCGTGCCTCATACTGTGTGCGTGCCTCATACTGTGTGCGTGCCTCATACTGTGTGCATACCTCATACTGTGTGCGTGGTTCATACTATGTGCGTGCCCCATACTGTGTGCGTGCCTCATACTGTGTGCGTACCTCATACTGTGTGCGTGCCTCATACTGTGTGTGTGGTTCATACTGTGTGCGTGCCCCATACTGTGTGCGTGCCTCATACTGTGTGCGTACCTCATACTGTGTGCGTGCCTCATACTGTGTGCGTACCTCATACTGTGTGCGTACCTCATACTGTGTGTGTACCTCACACTGTGTGCGTGCCTCATACTGTGTGTGTGGTTCATACTGTGTACGTGCCTCATACTGTGTGCGTGCCTCATACTCTGTGCGCGTGCCTCATACTGTGTGCGTGCCTCATACTGTGTGCGTACCTGATACTGTGTGCGTGCCTCATACTATGTGCATGGTTCATACTCTGTGCGTGCCTCATACTCTGTGCGCGTGCCTCATACTGTGTGCGTGCCTCATACTGTGTGCGTGCCTCATACTGTTTGCGTGCCTCATACTGTGTGCGTACCTCATACTGTGTGCATGCCTCATACTGTGTGGGTACCTCATACTGTGTGCGTGCCTCATACTATGTGTGTGGTTCATACTGTGTGCATGCCTCATACTGTGTGCGTGCCTCATACTGTGTGCGTGCCTCATACTCTGTGCGCGTGCCTCATACTGTGTGCGTGGTTCATACTGTGTGCGTGCCTCATACTGTGTGCGCGTGCCTCATACTGTGTGCGTGGTTCATACTGTGTGCGTGGTTCATACTGTGTGCGTGCCTCATACTCTGTGCGCGTGCCTCATACTGTGTGCGTGGTTCATACTGTGTGCGTGGTTCATACTGTGTGCGTGCCTCATACTGTGTGCGCGTGCCTCATACTGTGTGCATGCCTCATACTGTGTGCGTGCCTCATACTGTGTGCGTGCCTCATACTCTGTGCGCGTGCCTCATACTGTGTGCGTGGTTCATACTGTGTGCGTGGTTCATACTGTGTGCGTGCCTCATACTGTGTGCGTGCCTCATACTGTGTGCGTGGTTCATACTGTGTGCGTGCCTCATACTGTGTGCGTGCCTCATAGTCTGTGCGTGCCTCATACTGTGTGCGTGCCTCATACTCTGTGCGCGTGCCTCATACTGTGTGCATGCCTCATACTGTGTGCGTGCCTCATACTGTTTGCGTGCCTCATACTGTGTGCGTACCTCATACTGTGTGCCTGCCTCATACTGTGTGCGTACCTCATACTGTGTGCGTGCCTCATACTATGTGTGTGGTTCATACTGTGTGCATGCCTCATACTGTGTGCGTGCCTCATACTGTGTGCGTGGTTCATACTGTGTGCGTGCCTCATACTGTGTGCGTGCCTCATACTGTGTGCGTACCTCATACTGTGTGCGTGCCTCATACTGTGTGCGTACCTCATACTGTGTGCGTGCCTCATACTGTGTGCGTGGTTCATACTGTGTATGTGCCTCATACTGTGTGCGTGCCTCATACTGTGTGCGTACCTCATACTGTGTGCGTGCCTCATACTGTGTGCGTACCTCATACTGTGTGCGTGCCTCATACTGTGTGCGTACCTCATACTGTGTGCGTGCCTCATACTGTGTGCGTGCCTCATACTATGTGCGTACCTCATACTATGTGCGTGCCTCATACTGTGTGCGTGCCTCATACTGTGTGCGTACCTCATACTCTGTGCGTGCCTCATACTGTGTGCGTGGTTCATACTGTGTGCCTGCCTCATACTGTGTGCGTACCTCATACTCTGTGCGTGCCTCATACTGTGTGCGTGGTTCATACTGTGTGCCTGCCTCATACTGTGTGCGTGCCTCATACTGTGTGCGTGGTTCATACTGTGTGCCTGCCTCATACTGTGTGCGTGCCTCATACTGTGTGCGTGGTTCATACTGTGTGCGTGCCTCATACTGTGTGCGTGCCTCATACTGTGTGCGTGCCTCATACTGTGTGCATGCCTCATAATGTGTGCATGCCTCATACTGTGTGCGTGGTTCATACTGTGTGCCTGCCTCATACTATGTGCGTGCCTCATACTGTGTGTGTGCCTCATACTGTGTGCGTGCCTCATACTATGTGCCTGCCTCATACTATGTGCGTGCCTCATACTGTGTGCGTGCCTCATACTGTGTGCGTGCCTCATACTGTGTGCATGCCTCATAATGTGTGCATGCCTCATACTGTGTGCGTGGTTCATACTGTGTGCCTGCCTCATACTATGTGCGTGCCTCATACTGTGTGTGTGCCTCATACTGTGTGCGTGCCTCATACTATGTGCCTGCCTCATACTATGTGCGTGCCTCATACTGTGTGTGTGCCTCATACTGTGTGCGTGCCTCATACTATGTGCCTGCCTCATACTATGTGCGTACCTCATACTGTGTGCGTACCTCATACTCTGTGCGTGCCTCATACTGTGTGCGTGGTTCATACTGTGTGCCTGCCTCATACTGTGTGCGTGCCTCATACTGTGTGCGTGCCTCATACTGTGTGCGTGCCTCATACTGTGTGCGTGGTTCATACTGTGTGCGTGCCTCATACTGTGTGCTTGCCTCATACTATGTGCGTGCCTCATACTGTGTGCGTGCCTCATACTGTGTGCGTGCCTCATACTGTGTGCGTGCCTCATAATGTGTGCGTGCCTCATACTGTGTGCGTGGTTCATACTGTGTGCGTGCCTCATACTGTGTGCGTGGTTCATACTGTGTGCGTGCCTCATACTGTGTGCGTGCCTCATACTGTGTGCGTGCCTCATACTGTGTGCGTGGTTCATACTGTGTGCGTGCCTCATACTGTGTGCGTGGTTCATACTGTGTGCGTGCCTCATACTGTGTGCGTGCCTCATACTCTGTGCGTGGTTCATACTGTGTGCGTGCCTCATACTATGTGCATGCCTCATACTATGTGCGTGCCTCATACTGTGTGCGTGCCTCATACTGTGTGCGTGCCTCATACTGTGTGCGTGGTTCATACTGTGTGCCTGCCTCATACTGTGTGTGTGCCTCATACTGTGTGCGTGCCTCATACTGTGTGCGTGCCTCATACTATGTGCGTGCCTCATACTGTGTGCGTGCCTCATACTGTGTGCGTGCCTCATACTGTGTGCGTGGTTCATACTATGTGCGTACCTCATACTGTGTGTGTGCCTCATATTGTGTGCGTGCCTCATACTGTGTGCGTGCCTCATACTGTGTGCGTGCTTCATACTGTGTGCGTGCCTCATACTGTGTGCGTGCCTCATACTGTGTGCGTGCTTCATACTGTGTGCGTCCCTCATACTGTGTGCGTGCCTCATACTGTGTGCGTGCCTCATACTGTGTGCGTGCTTCATACTGTGTGCGTCCCTCATACTGTGTGCGTGCCTCATACTGTGTGCGTGCCTCATACTGTGTGCGTGCCTCATACTGTATGCGTGCCTCATACTCTGTGCGTGCCTCATACTGTGTGCGTGCCTCATACTCTGTGCGTGCCTCATACTGTGTGCGTGCCTCATATTATGTGCGTGCCTCATACTGTGTGCGTGCCTCATACTGTGTGCGTGGTTCATACTGTGTGCGTGCCTCATATTATGTGCGTGCCTCATACTGTGTGCGTGCCTCATACTGTGTGCGTGCCTCATACTCTGTGCGTGCCTCATACTCTGTGCGTGCCTCATACTCTGTGCGTGCCTCATACTGTGTGCGTGCCTCATACTATGTGCGTCCCTCATACTGTGTGCGTGCCTCATACTGTGTGCGTGCCTCATATTATGTGCGTGCCTCATACTGTGTGCGTGCCTCATACTCTGCGTGCCTCATACTGTGTGCGTGCCTCATACTGTGTGCGTGCCTCATACTGTGTGCGTGCCTCATATTATGTGCGTGCCTCATACTCTGTGCGTGCCTCATATTATGTGCGTGCCTCATACTGTGTGCGTGCCTCATACTCTATGCGTGCCTCATACTGTGTGCGTGCCTCATATTATGTGCGTGCCTCATACTGTGTGCGTGCCTCATACTGTGTGCGTGCCTCATAGTCTGTGCGTGCCTCATACTGTGTGCGTGCCTCATACTGTGTGCGTGCCTCATACTGTGTGCGTGCCTCATACTGTGTGCATGGTTCATACTATGTGCGTACCTCATACTGTGTGCGTGCCTCATATTGTGTGCGTGCCTCATACTGTGTGCGTGCCTCATACTATGTGCGTGCCTCATACTGTGTGCGTGCCTCATACTGTGTGCGTGCCTCATACTGTGTGCGTGCTTCATACTGTGTGCGTGCCTCATACTATGTGCGTGCCTCATACTGTGTGCGTGCCTCATACTATGTGCGTGCCTCATACTGTGTGCGTGCCTCATACTATGTGCGTGCTTCATACTGTGTGCGTGCCTCATACTGTGTGCGTGCTTCATACTGTGTGCGTGCCTCATACTGTGTGCGTGCCTCATACTATGTGCGTGCCTCATACTGTGTGCGTGCCTCATACTGTGTGCGTCCCTCATACTGTGTGCGTGCCTCATACTGTGTGCGTGGTTCATACTGTGTGCGTGCCTCATACTGTGTGCGTGCCTCATACTCTGTGCGTGCCTCATACTGTATGCGTGCCTCATACTCTGTGCGTGCCTCATACTCTGTGCGTGCCTCATACTGTGTGCGTGCCTCATACTGTGTGCGTGCCTCATACTCTGTGCGTGCCTCATACTCTGTGCGTGCCTCATACTGTGTGCGTGCCTCATATTATGTGCGTGCCTCATACTGTGTGCGTGCCTCATACTATGTGCGTGCCTCATACTGTGTGCGTGCCTCATACTGTGTGCGTGCCTCATACTGTGTGTGTGCCTCATACTCTGTGCGTGCCTCATACTGTGTGCGTGCCTCATACTGTGTGTGTGCCTCATACTATGTGCGTGCCTCATACTGTGTGCGTGCCTCATACTGTGTGCGTCCCTCATACTGTGTGCGTGCCTCATACTCTGTGCGTGCCTCATACTGTATGCGTGCCTCATACTCTGTGCGTGCCTCATACTGTATGCGTGGTTCATACTGTGTGCGTGCCTCATACTGTGTGCGTGGTTCATACTGTGTGCGTGCCTCATACTGTGTGCGTGCCTCATACTCTGTGCGTGCCTCATACTGTATGCGTGCCTCATACTCTGTGCGTGCCTCATACTGTGTGCGTGCCTCATATTATGTGCGTGCCTCATACTGTGTGCGTGGTTCATACTGTGTGCGTGCCTCATATTGTGTGCGTGGTTCATACTGTGTGCGTGCCTCATATTGTGTGCGTGCCTCATACTGTGTGCGTGCCTCATACTGTGTGCGTGCCTCATACTGTGTGCGTGCCTCATACTGTGTGCGTGCCTCATACTGTGTGCGTGCCTCATACTGTGTGCGTGGTTCATACTGTGTATGTGCCTCATACTGTGTGCGTGCCTCATACTGTGTGCGTGCCTCATACTGTGTGCGTGGTTCATACTGTGTGCGTGGTTCATACTGTGTGCGTGCCTCATACTGTGTGCGTGCCTCATACTCTGTGCGTGGTTCATACTGTGTGCGTGCCTCATACTATGTGCATGCCTCATACTATGTGCGTGCCTCATACTGTGTGCGTGCCTCATACTGTGTGCGTGCCTCATACTGTGTGCGTGGTTCATACTGTGTGCCTGCCTCATACTGTGTGTGTGCCTCATACTGTGTGCGTGCCTCATACTGTGTGCGTGCCTCATACTATGTGCGTGCCTCATACTGTGTGCGTGCCTCATACTGTGTGCGTGCCTCATACTGTGTGCGTGGTTCATACTATGTGCGTACCTCATACTGTGTGTGTGCCTCATATTGTGTGCGTGCCTCATACTGTGTGCGTGCCTCATACTGTGTGCGTGCTTCATACTGTGTGCGTGCCTCATACTGTGTGCGTGCCTCATACTGTGTGCGTGCTTCATACTGTGTGCGTGCCTCATACTGTGTGCGTGCCTCATACTGTGTGCGTGCTTCATACTGTGTGCGTCCCTCATACTGTGTGCGTGCCTCATACTGTGTGCGTGCCTCATACTGTGTGCGTGCTTCATACTGTGTGCGTCCCTCATACTGTGTGCGTGCCTCATACTGTGTGCGTGCCTCATACTGTGTGCGTGCCTCATACTGTATGCGTGCCTCATACTCTGTGCGTGCCTCATACTGTGTGCGTGCCTCATACTCTGTGCGTGCCTCATACTGTGTGCGTGCCTCATATTATGTGCGTGCCTCATACTGTGTGCGTGCCTCATACTGTGTGCGTGGTTCATACTGTGTGCGTGCCTCATACTGTGTGCGTGCCTCATACTGTGTGCGTGCCTCATACTGTGTGCGTGCCTCATACTCTGTGCGTGCCTCATACTGTGTGCGTGCCTCATATTGTGTGCGTGCATCATACTCTGTGCGTGCCTCATACTCTGTGCGTGCCTCATACTGTGTGCGTGCCTCATACTATGTGCGTCCCTCATACTGTGTGCGTGCCTCATACTGTGTGCGTGCCTCATATTATGTGCGTGCCTCATACTGTGTGCGTGCCTCATACTGTGTGCGTGCCTCATACTGTGTGCGTGCCTCATATTATGTGCGTGCCTCATACTCTGTGCGTGCCTCATATTATGTGCGTGCCTCATACTGTGCGTGCCTCATACTCTATGCGTGCCTCATACTGTGTGCGTGCCTCATATTATGTGCGTGCCTCATACTGTGTGCGTGCCTCATACTGTGTGCGTGCCTCATAGTCTGTGCGTGCCTCATACTGTGTGCGTGCCTCATACTGTGTGCGTGCCTCATACTATGTGCGTGCCTCATACTGTGTGCGTGCCTCATACTGTGTGCGTGCCTCATACTATGTGCGTGCTTCATACTGTGTGCGTGCCTCATACTGTGTGCGTGCTTCATACTGTGTGCGTGCCTCATACTGTGTGCGTGGTTCATACTGTGTGCGTGCCTCATACTGTGTGCGTGGTTCATACTGTGTGCGTGCCTCATACTGTGTGCGTGCCTCATACTCTGTGCGTGGTTCATACTGTGTGCGTGCCTCATACTATGTGCATGCCTCATACTATGTGCGTGCCTCATACTGTGTGCGTGCCTCATACTGTGTGCGTGCCTCATACTGTGTGCGTGGTTCATACTGTGTGCCTGCCTCATACTGTGTGTGTGCCTCATACTGTGTGCGTGCCTCATACTGTGTGCGTGCCTCATACTATGTGCGTGCCTCATACTGTGTGCGTGCCTCATACTGTGTGCGTGCCTCATACTGTGTGCGTGGTTCATACTATGTGCGTACCTCATACTGTGTGTGTGCCTCATATTGTGTGCGTGCCTCATACTGTGTGCGTGCCTCATACTGTGTGCGTGCTTCATACTGTGTGCGTGCCTCATACTGTGTGCGTGCCTCATACTGTGTGCGTGCTTCATACTGTGTGCGTGCCTCATACTGTGTGCGTGCTTCATACTGTGTGCGTCCCTCATACTGTGTGCGTGCCTCATACTGTGTGCGTGCCTCATACTGTGTGCGTGCTTCATACTGTGTGCGTCCCTCATACTGTGTGCGTGCCTCATACTGTGTGCGTGCCTCATACTGTGTGCGTGCCTCATACTGTGTGCGTGCCTCATACTCTGTGCGTGCCTCATACTGTGTGCGTGCCTCATACTCTGTGCGTGCCTCATACTGTGTGCGTGCCTCATATTATGTGCGTGCCTCATACTGTGTGCGTGCCTCATACTGTGTGCGTGGTTCATACTGTGTGCGTGCCTCATACTGTGTGCGTGCCTCATACTGTGTGCGTGCCTCATACTGTGTGCGTGCCTCATACTCTGTGCGTGCCTCATATTGTGTGCGTGCCTCATACTCTGTGCGTGCCTCATACTCTGTGCGTGCCTCATACTGTGTGCGTGCCTCATACTATGTGCGTCCCTCATACTGTGTGCGTGCCTCATACTGTGTGCGTGCCTCATATTATGTGCGTGCCTCATACTGTGTGCGTGCCTCATACTGTGTGCGTGCCTCATACTGTGTGCGTGCCTCATATTATGTGCGTGCCTCATACTCTGTGCGTGCCTCATATTATGTGCGTGCCTCATACTGTGCGTGCCTCATACTCTATGCGTGCCTCATACTGTGTGCGTGCCTCATATTATGTGCGTGCCTCATACTGTGTGCGTGCCTCATACTGTGTGCGTGCCTCATAGTCTGTGCGTGCCTCATACTGTGTGCGTGCCTCATACTGTGTGCGTGCCTCATACTATGTGCGTGCCTCATACTGTGTGCGTGCCTCATACTGTGTGCATGGTTCATACTATGTGCGTACCTCATACTGTGTGCGTGCCTCATATTGTGTGCGTGCCTCATACTGTGTGCGTGCCTCATACTATGTGCGTGCCTCATACTGTGTGCGTGCCTCATACTGTGTGCGTGCCTCATACTGTGTGCGTGCTTCATACTGTGTGCGTGCCTCATACTATGTGCGTGCCTCATACTGTGTGCGTGCCTCATACTATGTGCGTGCCTCATACTGTGTGCGTGCCTCATACTATGTGCGTGCTTCATACTGTGTGCGTGCCTCATACTGTGTGCGTGCTTCATACTGTGTGCGTGCCTCATACTGTGTGCGTGCCTCATACTATGTGCGTGCCTCATACTGTGTGCGTGCCTCATACTGTGTGCTTCCCTCATACTGTGTGCGTGCCTCATACTGTGTGCGTGGTTCATACTGTGTGCGTGCCTCATACTGTGTGCGTGCCTCATACTCTGTGCGTGCCTCATACTGTATGCGTGCCTCATACTCTGTGCGTGCCTCATACTCTGTGCGTGCCTCATACTGTGTGCGTGCCTCATACTCTGTGTGTGCCTCATACTCTGTGCGTGCCTCATACTGTGTGCGTGCCTCATTATGTGCGTGCCTCATACTGTGTGCGTGCCTCATACTATGTGCGTGCCTCATACTGTGTGCGTGCCTCATACTGTGTGCGTGCCTCATACTCTGTGCGTGCCTCATACTCTGTGCGTGCCTCATACTGTGTGTGTGCCTCATACTCTGTGCGTGCCTCATACTGTGTGCGTGCCTCATACTGTGTGTGTGCCTCATACTATGTGCGTGCCTCATACTGTGTGCGTGCCTCATACTGTGTGCGTCCCTCATACTGTGTGCGTGCCTCATACTCTGTGCGTGCCTCATACTGTATGCGTGCCTCATACTCTGTGCGTGCCTCATACTGTATGCGTGGTTCATACTGTGTGCGTGCCTCATACTGTGTGCGTGGTTCATACTGTGTGCGTGCCTCATACTGTGTGCGTGCCTCATACTCTGTGCGTGCCTCATACTGTATGCGTGCCTCATACTCTGTGCGTGCCTCATACTGTGTGCGTGCCTCATATTATGTGCGTGCCTCATACTGTGTGCGTGGTTCATACTGTGTGCGTGCCTCATATTGTGTGCGTGCCTCATACTGTGTGCGTACCTCATACTGTGTGCGTGCCTCATACTGTGTGCATGCCTCATACTGTGCGTACCTCATACTGTGTGCGTGCCTCATACTGTGTGCGTGGTTCATACTGTGTATGTGCCTCATACTGTGTGCGTGCCTCATACTGTGTGCGTACCTCATACTGTGTGCGTGCCTCATACTGTGTGCGTACCTCATACTGTGTGCGTGCCTCATACTGTGTGCGTACCTCATACTGTGTGCGTGCCTCATACTGTGTGCGTGCCTCATACTATGTGCGTACCTCATACTATGTGCGTGCCTCATACTGTGTGCGTGCCTCATACTGTGTGCGTACCTCATACTCTGTGCGTGCCTCATACTGTGTGCGTGGTTCGTACTGTGTGCCTGCCTCATACTGTGTGCGTGCCTCATACTGTGTGCGTACCTCATACTCTGTGCGTGCCTCATACTGTGTGCGTGGTTCATACTGTGTGCCTGCCTCATACTGTGTGCGTACCTCATACTCTGTGCGTGCCTCATACTGTGTGCGTGGTTCATACTGTGTGCCTGCCTCATACTGTGTGCGTGCCTCATACTGTGTGCGTACCTCATACTCTGTGCGTGCCTCATACTGTGTGCGTGGTTCATACTGTGTGCGTGCCTCATACTGTGTGCGTGCCTCATACTGTGTGCGTGCCTCATACTGTGTGCATGCCTCATAATGTGTGCATGCCTCATACTGTGTGCGTGGTTCATACTGTGTGCCTGCCTCATACTATGTGCGTGCCTCATACTGTGTGTGTGCCTCATACTGTGTGCGTGCCTCATACTATGTGCCTGCCTCATACTATGTGCGTGCCTCATACTGTGTGCGTGCCTCATACTGTGTGCGTGCCTCATACTGTGTGCATGCCTCATAATGTGTGCATGCCTCATACTGTGTGCGTGGTTCATACTGTGTGCCTGCCTCATACTATGTGCGTGCCTCATACTGTGTGTGTGCCTCATACTGTGTGCGTGCCTCATACTATGTGCCTGCCTCATACTATGTGCGTGCCTCATACTGTGTGCGTGCCTCATACTGTGTGCGTGCCTCACACTATGTGCCTGCCTCATACTATGTGCGTACCTCATACTGTGTGCGTACCTCATACTCTGTGCGTGCCTCATACTGTGTGCGTGGTTCATACTGTGTGCCTGCCTCATACTGTGTGCGTGGTTCATACTGTGTGCGTGCCTCATACTGTGTGCGTGCCTCATACTGTGTGCGTGCCTCATACTGTGTGCGTGGTTCATACTGTGTGCGTGCCTCATACTGTGTGCGTGCCTCATACTGTGTGCGTGCCTCATACTGTGTGCGTGCCTCATACTGTGTGCATGCCTCATAATGTGTGCATGCCTCATACTGTGTGCGTGCCTCATACTGTGTGCGTGGTTCATACTGTGTGCGTGCCTCATACTGTGTGCGTGGTTCATACTGTGTGCGTGCCTCATACTGTGTGCGTGCCTCATACTCTGTGCGTGGTTCATACTGTGTGCGTGCCTCATACTATGTGCATGCCTCATACTATGTGCGTGCCTCATACTGTGTGCGTGCCTCATACTGTGTGCGTGCCTCATACTGTGTGCGTGGTTCATACTGTGTGCGTACCTCATACTGTGTGCGTGCCTCATACTGTGTGTGTGCCTCATACTGTGTGCGTGCCTCATACTGTGTGCGTGCCTCATACTGTGTGCGTGCCTCATACTATGTGCGTGCCTCATACTGTGTGCGTGCCTCATACTGTGTGCGTGGTTCATACTATGTGCGTACCTCATACTGTGTGTGTGCCTCATATTGTGTGCGTGCCTCATACTGTGTGCGTGCCTCATACTGTGTGAGTGCTTCATACTGTGTGCATGCCTCATACTGTGTGCGTGCCTCATACTGTGTGCGTGCTTTATACTGTGTGCGTCCCTCATACTGTGTGCGTGCCTCATACTGTGTGCGTGCCTCATACTGTGTGCGTGCTTCATACTGTGTGCGTCCCTCATACTGTGCGCGTGCCTCATACTGTGTGCGTGCCTCATACTGTGTGCGTGCCTCATACTGTGTGCGTGCCTCATACTGTGTGCGTGCCTCATACTGTGTGCGTGCCTCATACTCTGTGCGTGCCTCATACTGTGTGCGTGCCTCATATTATGTGCGTGCCTCATACTGTGTGCGTGCCTCATACTGTGTGCGTGGTTCATACTGTGTGCGTGCCTCATATTATGTGCGTGCCTCATACTGTGTGCGTGCCTCATACTGTGTGCGTGCCTCATACTCTGTGCGTGCCTCATACTGTGTGCGTGCCTCATACTGTGTGCGTGCCTCATACTCTGTGCGTGCCTCATACTGTGTGCGTGCCTCATAATCTGTGCGTGCCTCATACTGTGTGCGTGCCTCATACTATGTGCGTCCCTCATACTGTGTGCGTGCCTCATACTGTGTGCGTGCCTCATATTATGTGCGTGCCTCATACTGTGTGCGTGCCTCATACTCTGCGTGCCTCATACTGTGTGCGTGCCTCATACTGTGTGCGTGCCTCATACTGTGTGCGTGCCTCATATTATGTGCGTGCCTCATACTCTGTGCGTGCCTCATATTATGTGCGTGCCTCATACTGTGTGCGTGCCTCATACTCTATGCGTGCCTCATACTGTGTGCGTGCCTCATATTATGTGCGTGCCTCATACTGTGTGCGTGCCTCATACTGTGTGCGTGCCTCATAGTCTGTGCGTGCCTCATACTGTGTGCGTGCCTCATACTGTGTGCGTGCCTCATACTGTGTGCGTGCCTCATACTGTGTGCGTGCCTCATACTGTGTGCATGGTTCATACTATGTGCGTACCTCATACTGTGTGCGTGCCTCATATTGTGTGCGTGCCTCATACTGTGTGCGTGCCTCATACTTTGTGCGTGCCTCATACTGTGTGCGTGCCTCATACTGTGTGCGTGCCTCATACTGTGCGTGCTTCATACTGTGTGCGTGCCTCATACTATGTGCGTGCCTCATACTATGTGCGTGCCTCATACTGTGTGCGTGCCTCATACTATGTGCGTGCCTCATACTGTGTGCGTGCCTCATACTATGTGCGTGCTTCATACTGTGTGCGTGCCTCATACTGTGTGCGTGCTTCATACTGTGTGCGTGCCTCATACTGTGTGCGTGCCTCATACTGTGTGCGTGCCTCATACTATGTGCGTGCCTCATACTGTGTGCGTGCCTCATACTGTGTGCGTGCCTCATACTGTGTGCGTGGTTCATACTATGTGCGTACCTCATACTGTGTGTGTGCCTCATATTGTGTGCGTGCCTCATACTGTGTGCGTGCCTCATACTGTGTGCGTGCTTCATACTGTGTGCGTGCCTCATACTGTGTGCGTGCCTCATACTGTGTGCGTGCTTCATACTGTGTGCGTCCCTCATACTGTGTGCGTGCCTCATACTGTGTGCGTGCCTCATACTGTGTGCGTGCTTCATACTGTGTGCGTCCCTCATACTGTGTGCGTGCCTCATACTGTGTGCGTGCCTCATACTGTGTGCGTGCCTCATACTCTGTGCGTGCCTCATACTGTGTGCGTGCCTCATATTATGTGCGTGCCTCATACTGTGTGCGTGCCTCATACTGTGTGCGTGGTTCATACTGTGTGCGTGCCTCATATTATGTGCGTGCCTCATACTGTGTGCGTGCCTCATACTGTGTGCGTGCCTCATACTGTGTGCGTGCCTCATACTGTGTGCGTGCCTCATATTGTGTGCGTGCCTCATACTGTGTGCGTGCCTCATACTCTGTGCGTGCCTCATACTGTGTGCGTGCCTCATACTCTGTGCGTGCCTCATACTGTGTGCGTGCCTCATACTATGTGCGTCCCTCATACTGTGTGCGTGCCTCATACTGTGTGCGTGCCTCATATTATGTGCATGCCTCATACTGTGTGCGTGCCTCATACTCTGCGTGCCTCATACTGTGTGCGTGCCTCATACTGTGTGCGTGCCTCATACTGTGTGCGTGCCTCATATTATGTGCGTGCCTCATACTCTGTGCGTGCCTCATATTATGTGCGTGCCTCATACTGTGTGCGTGCCTCATACTCTATGCGTGCCTCATACTGTGTGCGTGCCTCATATTATGTGCGTGCCTCATACTGTGTGCGTGCCTCATACTGTGTGCGTGCCTCATAGTCTGTGCGTGCCTCATACTGTGTGCGTGCCTCATACTGTGTGCGTGCCTCATACTATGTGCGTGCCTCATACTGTGTGCGTGCCTCATACTGTGTGCGTGCCTCATACTGTGTGCATGGTTCATACTATGTGCGTACCTCATACTGTGTGCGTGCCTCATATTGTGTGCGTGCCTCATACTGTGTGCGTGCCTCATACTATGTGCGTGCCTCATACTGTGTGCGTGCCTCATACTGTGTGCGTGCCTCATACTGTGTGCGTGCTTCATACTGTGTGCGTGCCTCATACTATGTGCGTGCCTCATACTATGTGCGTGCTTCATACTGTGTGCGTGCCTCATACTGTGTGCGTGCTTCATACTGTGTGCGTGCCTCATACTGTGTGCGTGCCTCATACTATGTGCGTGCCTCATACTGTGTGCGTGCCTCATACTGTGTGCGTCCCTCATACTGTGTGCGTGCCTCATACTGTGTGCGTGGTTCATACTGTGTGCGTGCCTCATACTGTGTGCGTGCCTCATACTGTATGCGTGCCTCATACTCTGTGCGTGCCTCATACTCTGTGCGTGCCTCATACTCTGTGCGTGCCTCATACTCTGCGTGCCTCATACTGTGTGCGTGCCTCATATTATGTGCGTGCCTCATACTGTGTGCGTGCCTCATACTATGTGCGTGCCTCATACTGTGTGCGTGCCTCATACTGTGTGCGTGCCTCATACTCTGTGCGTGCCTCATACTGTGTGCGTGCCTCA
Organism: Phyllobates terribilis; assembly: GCF_046119375.1. Classification (NCBI taxonomy): domain Eukaryota; kingdom Metazoa; phylum Chordata; class Amphibia; order Anura; family Dendrobatidae; genus Phyllobates; species Phyllobates terribilis. The sequence goes on along the minus strand of NW_027362771.1, from coordinate 549,525,829 downwards.
TACTGTGTGTGTGCCTCATACTCTGTGCGTGCCTCATACTGTGTGCGTGCCTCATACTGTGTGTGTGCCTCATACTATGTGCGTGCCTCATACTGTGTGCGTGCCTCATACTGTGTGCGTCCCTCATACTGTGTGCGTGCCTCATACTCTGTGCGTGCCTCATACTGTATGCGTGCCTCATACTCTGTGCGTGCCTCATACTGTATGCGTGGTTCATACTGTGTGCGTGCCTCATACTGTGTGCGTGCCTCATACTGTGTGCGTGGTTCATACTGTGTGCGTGCCTCATACTCTGTGCGTGCCTCATACTGTATGCGTGCCTCATACTCTGTGCGTGCCTCATACTCTGTGCGTGCCTCATACTGTGTGCGTGCCTCATATTATGTGCGTGCCTCATACTGTGTGCGTGCCTCATATTGTGTGCGTGCCTCATACTGTGTGCGTGCCTCATACTCTGCGTGCCTCATACTGTGTGCGTGCCTCATACTCTGTGCGTGCCTCATACTCTGCGTGCCTCATACTGTGTGCATGCCTCATATTGTGTGTGTGCCTCATACTCTGTGCGTGCCTCATACTGTGTGCGTGCCTCATACTCTGTGCGTGCCTCATACTGTGTGCGTGCCTCATACTCTGTGCGTGCCTCATATTATGTGCGTGCCTCATACTGTGTGCGTGCCTCATACTCTGCGTGCCTCATACTGTGTGCGTGCCTCATACTGTGTGCGTGCCTCATATTATGTGCGTGCCTCATACTCTGTGCGTGCCTCATACTGTGTGCGTGCCTCATATTATGTGCGTGCCTCATACTGTGTGCGTGCCTCATACTCTGTGCGTACCTCATACTGTGTGCGTGCCTCATACTGTGTGCGTGCCTCATATTATGTGCATGCCTCATACTGTGTGCGTGCCTCATACTGTGTGCGTGCCTCATACTGTGTGCGTGCCTCATACTGTGTGCGTGCCTCATACTCTGTGCGTGCCTCATATTATGTGCGTGCCTCATACTCTGTGCGTGCCTCATATTATGTGCGTGCCTCATACTGTGTGCGTGCCTCATACTCTATGCGTGCCTCATACTGTGTGCGTGCCTCATATTATGTGCGTGCCTCATACTGTGTGCGTGCCTCATACTGTGTGCGTGCCTCATAGTCTGTGCGTGCCTCATACTGTGTGCGTGCCTCATACTGTGTGCGTGCCTCATACTATGTGCGTGCCTCATACTGTGTGCGTGCCTCATACTGTGTGCGTGCCTCATACTGTGTGCATGGTTCATACTATGTGCGTACCTCATACTGTGTGCGTGCCTCATATTGTGTGCGTGCCTCATACTGTGTGCGTGCCTCATACTATGTGCGTGCCTCATACTGTGTGCGTGCCTCATACTGTGTGCGTGCCTCATACTGTGTGCGTGCTTCATACTGTGTGCGTGCCTCATACTATGTGCGTGCCTCATACTATGTGCGTGCTTCATACTGTGTGCGTGCCTCATACTATGTGCGTGCCTCATACTGTGTGCGTGCCTCATACTATGTGCGTGCTTCATACTGTGTGCGTGCCTCATACTGTGTGCGTGCTTCATACTGTGTGCTCGGTGCCTCATACTGTGTGCGTGCCTCATACTATGTGCGTGCCTCATACTGTGTGCGTGCCTCATACTGTGTGCGTCCCTCATACTGTGTGCGTGCCTCATACTGTGTGCGTGGTTCATACTGTGTGCGTGCCTCATACTGTGTGCGTGCCTCATACTGTATGCGTGCCTCATACTCTGTGCGTGCCTCATACTCTGTGCGTGCCTCATACTGTGTGCGTGCCTCATACTCTGTGCGTGCCTCATACTCTGTGCGTGCCTCATACTGTGTGCGTGCCTCATATTATGTGCGTGCCTCATACTGTGTGCGTGCCTCATACTATGTGCGTGCCTCATACTGTGTGCGTGCCTCATACTGTGTGCGTGCCTCATACTCTGTGCGTGCCTCATACTGTGTGCGTGCCTCATACTGTGTGTGTGCCTCATACTCTGTGCGTGCCTCATACTGTGTGCGTGCCTCATACTGTGTGTGTGCCTCATACTATGTGCGTGCCTCATACTGTGTGCGTGCCTCATACTGTGTGCGTCCCTCATACTGTGTGCGTGCCTCATACTGTGTGCGTGCCTCATACTCTGTGCGTGCCTCATACTGTGTGCGTGCCTCATATTATGTGCGTGCCTCATACTGTGTGCGTGCCTCATACTGTGTGCGTGATTCATACTGTGTGCGTGCCTCATATTATGTGCGTGCCTCATACTGTGTGCGTGCCTCATACTGTGTGCGTGCCTCATACTCTGTGCGTGCCTCATACTGTGTGCGTGCCTCATATTGTGTGCGTGCCTCATACTGTGTGCGTGCCTCATACTCTGTGCGTGCCTCATACTGTGTGCGTGCCTCATACTCTGTGCGTGCCTCATACTGTGTGCGTGCCTCATACTATGTGCGTCCCTCATACTGTGTGCGTGCCTCATACTGTGTGCGTGCCTCATATTATGTGCATGCCTCATACTGTGTGCGTGCCTCATACTCTGCGTGCCTCATACTGTGTGCGTGCCTCATACTGTGTGCGTGCCTCATACTGTGTGCGTGCCTCATATTATGTGCGTGCCTCATACTCTGTGCGTGCCTCATATTATGTGCGTGCCTCATACTGTGTGCGTGCCTCATACTCTATGCGTGCCTCATACTGTGTGCGTGCCTCATATTATGTGCGTGCCTCATACTGTGTGCGTGCCTCATACTGTGTGCGTGCCTCATAGTCTGTGCGTGCCTCATACTGTGTGCGTGCCTCATACTGTGTGCGTGCCTCATACTATGTGCGTGCCTCATACTGTGTGCGTGCCTCATACTGTGTGCGTGCCTCATACTGTGTGCATGGTTCATACTATGTGCGTACCTCATACTGTGTGCGTGCCTCATATTGTGTGCGTGCCTCATACTGTGTGCGTGCCTCATACTATGTGCGTGCCTCATACTGTGTGCGTGCCTCATACTGTGTGCGTGCCTCATACTGTGTGCGTGCTTCATACTGTGTGCGTGCCTCATACTATGTGCGTGCCTCATACTATGTGCGTGCTTCATACTGTGTGCGTGCCTCATACTGTGTGCGTGCTTCATACTGTGTGCGTGCCTCATACTGTGTGCGTGCCTCATACTATGTGCGTGCCTCATACTGTGTGCGTGCCTCATACTGTGTGCGTCCCTCATACTGTGTGCGTGCCTCATACTGTGTGCGTGGTTCATACTGTGTGCGTGCCTCATACTGTGTGCGTGCCTCATACTGTATGCGTGCCTCATACTCTGTGCGTGCCTCATACTCTGTGCGTGCCTCATACTCTGTGCGTGCCTCATACTCTGCGTGCCTCATACTGTGTGCGTGCCTCATATTATGTGCGTGCCTCATACTGTGTGCGTGCCTCATACTATGTGCGTGCCTCATACTGTGTGCGTGCCTCATACTGTGTGCGTGCCTCATACTCTGTGCGTGCCTCATACTGTGTGCGTGCCTCATACTGTGTGTGTGCCTCATACTCTGTGCGTGCCTCATACTGTGTGCGTGCCTCATACTGTGTGTGTGCCTCATACTATGTGCGTGCCTCATACTGTGTGCGTGCCTCATACTGTGTGCGTCCCTCATACTGTGTGCGTGCCTCATACTCTGTGCGTGCCTCATACTGTATGCGTGCCTCATACTCTGTGCGTGCCTCATACTGTATGCGTGGTTCATACTGTGTGCGTGCCTCATACTGTGTGCGTGCCTCATACTGTGTGCGTGGTTCATACTGTGTGCGTGCCTCATACTCTGTGCGTGCCTCATACTGTATGCGTGCCTCATACTCTGTGCGTGCCTCATACTCTGTGCGTGCCTCATACTGTGTGCGTGCCTCATATTATGTGCGTGCCTCATACTGTGTGCGTGCCTCATATTGTGTGCGTGCCTCATACTGTGTGCGTGCCTCATACTCTGTGCGTGCCTCATACTGTGTGCGTGCCTCATACTCTGTGCGTGCCTCATACTCTGCGTGCCTCATACTGTGTGCATGCCTCATATTGTGTGTGTGCCTCATACTCTGTGCGTGCCTCATACTGTGTGCGTGCCTCATACTCTGTGCGTGCCTCATACTGTGTGCGTGCCTCATACTCTGTGCGTGCCTCATATTATGTGCGTGCCTCATACTGTGTGCGTGCCTCATACTCTGCGTGCCTCATACTGTGTGCGTGCCTCATACTGTGTGCGTGCCTCATATTATGTGCGTGCCTCATACTCTGTGCGTGCCTCATACTGTGTGCGTGCCTCATATTATGTGCGTGCCTCATACTGTGTGCGTGCCTCATACTCTGTGCGTACCTCATACTGTGTGCGTGCCTCATACTGTGTGCGTGCCTCATATTATGTGCATGCCTCATACTGTGTGCGTGCCTCATACTGTGTGCGTGCCTCATACTGTGTGCGTGCCTCATACTGTGTGCGTGCCTCATACTCTGTGCGTGCCTCATATTATGTGCGTGCCTCATACTCTGTGCGTGCCTCATATTATGTGCGTGCCTCATACTGTGTGCGTGCCTCATACTCTGTGCGTGCCTCATACTGTGTGCGTGCCTCATATTGTGTGCGTGCCTCATACTGTGTGCGTGCCTCATACTCTGTGCGTGCCTCATACTGTGTGCGTGCCTCATACTCTGTGCGTGCCTCATACTGTGTGCGTGCCTCATACTATGTGCGTCCCTCATACTGTGTGCGTGCCTCATACTGTGTGCGTGCCTCATATTATGTGCATGCCTCATACTGTGTGCGTGCCTCATACTCTGCGTGCCTCATACTGTGTGCGTGCCTCATACTGTGTGCGTGCCTCATACTGTGTGCGTGCCTCATATTATGTGCGTGCCTCATACTCTGCGTGCCTCATATTATGTGCGTGCCTCATACTGTGTGCGTGCCTCATACTCTATGCGTGCCTCATACTGTGTGCGTGCCTCATATTATGTGCGTGCCTCATACTGTGTGCGTGCCTCATACTGTGTGCGTGCCTCATAGTCTGTGCGTGCCTCATACTGTGTGCGTGCCTCATACTGTGTGCGTGCCTCATACTATGTGCGTGCCTCATACTGTGTGCGTGCCTCATACTGTGTGCGTGCCTCATACTGTGTGCATGGTTCATACTATGTGCGTACCTCATACTGTGTGCGTGCCTCATATTGTGTGCGTGCCTCATACTGTGTGCGTGCCTCATACTATGTGCGTGCCTCATACTGTGTGCGTGCCTCATACTGTGTGCGTGCCTCATACTGTGTGCGTGCTTCATACTGTGTGCGTGCCTCATACTATGTGCGTGCCTCATACTATGTGCGTGCTTCATACTGTGTGCGTGCCTCATACTGTGTGCGTGCTTCATACTGTGTGCGTGCCTCATACTGTGTGCGTGCCTCATACTATGTGCGTGCCTCATACTGTGTGCGTGCCTCATACTGTGTGCGTCCCTCATACTGTGTGCGTGCCTCATACTGTGTGCGTGGTTCATACTGTGTGCGTGCCTCATACTGTGTGCGTGCCTCATACTGTATGCGTGCCTCATACTCTGTGCGTGCCTCATACTCTGTGCGTGCCTCATACTCTGTGCGTGCCTCATACTCTGCGTGCCTCATACTGTGTGCGTGCCTCATATTATGTGCGTGCCTCATACTATGTGCGTGCCTCATACTGTGTGCGTGCCTCATACTGTGTGCGTGCCTCATACTCTGTGCGTGCCTCATACTGTGTGCGTGCCTCATACTGTGTGTGTGCCTCATACTCTGTGCGTGCCTCATACTGTGTGCGTGCCTCATACTGTGTGTGTGCCTCATACTATGTGCGTGCCTCATACTGTGTGCGTGCCTCATACTGTGTGCGTGCCTCATACTGTGTGCGTGCCTCATACTCTGTGCGTGCCTCATACTGTATGCGTGCCTCATACTCTGTGCGTGCCTCATACTGTATGCGTGGTTCATACTGTGTGCGTGCCTCATACTGTGTGCGTGCCTCATACTGTGTGCGTGGTTCATACTGTGTGCGTGCCTCATACTCTGTGCGTGCCTCATACTGTATGCGTGCCTCATACTCTGTGCGTGCCTCATACTCTGTGCGTGCCTCATACTGTGTGCGTGCCTCATATTATGTGCGTGCCTCATACTGTGTGCGTGCCTCATATTGTGTGCGTGCCTCATACTGTGTGCGTGCCTCATACTCTGTGCGTGCCTCATACTGTGTGCGTGCCTCATACTCTGTGCGTGCCTCATACTCTGCGTGCCTCATACTGTGTGCATGCCTCATATTGTGTGTGTGCCTCATACTCTGTGCGTGCCTCATACTGTGTGCGTGCCTCATACTCTGTGCGTGCCTCATACTGTGTGCGTGCCTCATACTCTGTGCGTGCCTCATATTATGTGCGTGCCTCATACTGTGTGCGTGCCTCATACTCTGCGTGCCTCATACTGTGTGCGTGCCTCATACTGTGTGCGTGCCTCATATTATGTGCGTGCCTCATACTCTGTGCGTGCCTCATACTGTGTGCGTGCCTCATATTATGTGCGTGCCTCATACTGTGTGCGTGCCTCATACTCTGTGCGTACCTCATACTGTGTGCGTGCCTCATACTGTGTGCGTGCCTCATATTATGTGCATGCCTCATACTGTGTGCGTGCCTCATACTGTGTGCGTGCCTCATACTGTGTGCGTGCCTCATACTCTGTGCGTGCCTCATATTATGTGCGTGCCTCATACTCTGTGCGTGCCTCATATTATGTGCGTGCCTCATACTGTGTGCGTGCCTCATACTCTATGCGTGCCTCATACTGTGTGCGTGCCTCATATTATGTGCGTGCCTCATACTGTGTGCGTGCCTCATACTGTGTGCGTGCCTCATAGTCTGTGCGTGCCTCATACTGTGTGCGTGCCTCATACTGTGTGCGTGCCTCATACTATGTGCGTGCCTCATACTGTGTGCGTGCCTCATACTGTGTGCGTGCCTCATACTGTGTGCATGGTTCATACTATGTGCGTACCTCATACTGTGTGCGTGCCTCATATTGTGTGCGTGCCTCATACTGTGTGCGTGCCTCATACTATGTGCGTGCCTCATACTGTGTGCGTGCCTCATACTGTGTGCGTGCCTCATACTGTGTGCGTGCTTCATACTGTGTGCGTGCCTCATACTATGTGCGTGCCTCATACTATGTGCGTGCTTCATACTGTGTGCGTGCCTCATACTATGTGCGTGCCTCATACTGTGTGCGTGCCTCATACTATGTGCGTGCTTCATACTGTGTGCGTGCCTCATACTGTGTGCGTGCTTCATACTGTGTGCTCGGTGCCTCATACTGTGTGCGTGCCTCATACTATGTGCGTGCCTCATACTGTGTGCGTGCCTCATACTGTGTGCGTCCCTCATACTGTGTGCGTGCCTCATACTGTGTGCGTGGTTCATACTGTGTGCGTGCCTCATACTGTGTGCGTGCCTCATACTGTATGCGTGCCTCATACTCTGTGCGTGCCTCATACTCTGTGCGTGCCTCATACTGTGTGCGTGCCTCATACTCTGTGCGTGCCTCATACTCTGTGCGTGCCTCATACTGTGTGCGTGCCTCATATTATGTGCGTGCCTCATACTGTGTGCGTGCCTCATACTATGTGCGTGCCTCATACTGTGTGCGTGCCTCATACTGTGTGCGTGCCTCATACTCTGTGCGTGCCTCATACTGTGTGCGTGCCTCATACTGTGTGTGTGCCTCATACTCTGTGCGTGCCTCATACTGTGTGCGTGCCTCATACTGTGTGTGTGCCTCATACTATGTGCGTGCCTCATACTGTGTGCGTGCCTCATACTGTGTGCGTCCCTCATACTGTGTGCGTGCCTCATACTGTGTGCGTGCCTCATACTGTGTGCGTGCCTCATAGTCTGTGCGTGCCTCATAGTCTGTGCGTGCCTCATACTGTGTGCGTGCCTCATACTCTGTGCGTGCCTCATACTGTGTGCATACCTCATACTGTGTGCGTCTCTCATACTGTGTGCTCGGTGCCTCATACTGTGTGCGTGCCTCATACTGTGTGCGTGCCTCATACTCTGTGCGTGCCTCATACTGTGTGCATACCTCATACTGTGTGCGTCCCTCATACTGTGTGCTCGGTGCCTCATACTGTGTGTGTACCTCATACTGTGTGCGTGCCTCATACTGTGTGCGTGCCTCATACTGTGTGCGTGCCTCATATTATGTGCGTGCCTCATACTGTGTGCGTGCCTCATACTGTGTGCGTGCCTCATACTCTGTGCGTGCCTCATACTGTGTGATCGGTGCCTCATACTGTGTGCGTGCCTCATACTGTGTGCGTGCCTCATACTGTGTGCTCGGTGCCTCATACTGTGTGCGTGCCTCATACTGTGTGCGTGCCTCATACTGTGTGCGTGCTTCATACTGTGTGCGTGCCTCATACTGTGTGCGTGCCTCATACTGTGTGCGTGGTTCATACTGTGTGCGTGCCTCATACTGTGTGCGTACCTCATACTGTGTGCGTACCTCATACTGTGTGCGTGCCTCATTCTCTGCGTGCCTCATACTGTGTGCGTGCCTCATACTGTGTGCGTGCCTCATATTATGTGCGTGCCTCATACTGTGTGCGTGCCCCATACTGTGTGCGTACCTCATACTGTGTGCTCGGTGCCTCATACTCTGTGCGTGCCTCATACTGTGTGCGTGCCTCATATTGTGTGCGTACCTCATACTGTGTGCGTACCTCATACTCTGTGCGTGCCTCATACTATGTGCATGCCTCATACTGTGTGCGTGCCTCATACTGTGTGCGTGCCTCATACTGTGTGCGTGCCTCATATTATGTGCGTGCCTCATACTGTGTGCGTGCCTCATACTGTGTGCGTGCCTCATATTATGTGCGTGCCTCATACTGTGTGCGTGCCCCATACTGTGTGCGTGCCTCATACTGTGTGCGTGCCTCATACTGTGTGCGTGCCTCATATTATGTGCGTGCCTCATACTGTGTGCGTGCCTCATACTCTGTGCGTGCCTCATATTATGTGCGTGCCTCATACTCTGTGCGTGCCTCATATTATGTGCGTGCCTCATACTGTGTGCGTGCCTCATACTCTATGCGTGCCTCATACTGTGTGCGTGCCTCATATTATGTGCGTGCCTCATACTGTGTGCGTGCCTCATACTGTGTGCGTGCCTCATAGTCTGTGCGTGCCTCATACTGTGTGCGTGCCTCATACTGTGTGCGTGCCTCATACTATGTGCGTGCCTCATACTGTGTGCGTGCCTCATACTGTGTGCGTGCCTCATACTGTGTGCATGGTTCATACTATGTGCGTACCTCATACTGTGTGCGTGCCTCATATTGTGTGCGTGCCTCATACTGTGTGCGTGCCTCATACTATGTGCGTGCCTCATACTGTGTGCGTGCCTCATACTGTGTGCGTGCCTCATACTGTGTGCGTGCTTCATACTGTGTGCGTGCCTCATACTATGTGCGTGCCTCATACTATGTGCGTGCTTCATACTGTGTGCGTGCCTCATACTATGTGCGTGCCTCATACTGTGTGCGTGCCTCATACTATGTGCGTGCTTCATACTGTGTGCGTGCCTCATACTGTGTGCGTGCTTCATACTGTGTGCTCGGTGCCTCATACTGTGTGCGTGCCTCATACTATGTGCGTGCCTCATACTGTGTGCGTGCCTCATACTGTGTGCGTCCCTCATACTGTGTGCGTGCCTCATACTGTGTGCGTGGTTCATACTGTGTGCGTGCCTCATACTGTGTGCGTGCCTCATACTGTATGCGTGCCTCATACTCTGTGCGTGCCTCATACTCTGTGCGTGCCTCATACTGTGTGCGTGCCTCATACTCTGTGCGTGCCTCATACTCTGTGCGTGCCTCATACTGTGTGCGTGCCTCATATTATGTGCGTGCCTCATACTGTGTGCGTGCCTCATACTATGTGCGTGCCTCATACTGTGTGCGTGCCTCATACTGTGTGCGTGCCTCATACTCTGTGCGTGCCTCATACTGTGTGCGTGCCTCATACTGTGTGTGTGCCTCATACTCTGTGCGTGCCTCATACTGTGTGCGTGCCTCATACTGTGTGTGTGCCTCATACTATGTGCGTGCCTCATACTGTGTGCGTGCCTCATACTGTGTGCGTCCCTCATACTGTGTGCGTGCCTCATACTGTGTGCGTGCCTCATACTGTGTGCGTGCCTCATAGTCTGTGCGTGCCTCATAGTCTGTGCGTGCCTCATACTGTGTGCGTGCCTCATACTCTGTGCGTGCCTCATACTGTGTGCATACCTCATACTGTGTGCGTCCCTCATACTGTGTGCTCGGTGCCTCATACTGTGTGCGTGCCTCATACTGTGTGCGTGCCTCATACTCTGTGCGTGCCTCATACTGTGTGCATACCTCATACTGTGTGCGTCCCTCATACTGTGTGCTCGGTGCCTCATACTGTGTGTGTACCTCATACTGTGTGCGTGCCTCATACTGTGTGCGTGCCTCATACTGTGTGCGTGCCTCATATTATGTGCGTGCCTCATACTGTGTGCGTGCCTCATACTGTGTGCGTGCCTCATACTCTGTGCGTGCCTCATACTGTGTGATCGGTGCCTCATACTGTGTGCGTGCCTCATACTGTGTGCGTGCCTCATACTGTGTGCTCGGTGCCTCATACTGTGTGCGTGCCTCATACTGTGTGCGTGCCTCATACTGTGTGCGTGCTTCATACTGTGTGCGTGGTTCATACTGTGTGCGTGCCTCATACTGTGTGCGTGGTTCATACTGTGTGCGTGCCTCATACTGTGTGCGTGCCTCATACTGTGTGCGTACCTCATACTGTGTGCGTACCTCATACTGTGTGCGTGCCTCATTCTCTGCGTGCCTCATACTGTGTGCGTGCCTCATACTGTGTGCGTGCCTCATATTATGTGCGTGCCTCATACTGTGTGCGTGCCCCATACTGTGTGCGTACCTCATACTGTGTGCTCGGTGCCTCATACTCTGTGCGTGCCTCATACTGTGTGCGTGCCTCATATTGTGTGCGTACCTCATACTGTGTGCGTACCTCATACTCTGTGCGTGCCTCATACTATGTGCATGCCTCATACTGTGTGCGTGCCTCATACTGTGTGCGTGCCTCATACTGTGTGCGTGCCTCATATTATGTGCGTGCCTCATACTGTGTGCGTGCCTCATACTGTGTGCGTGCCTCATATTATGTGCGTGCCTCATACTGTGTGCGTGCCCCATACTGTGTGCGTGCCTCATACTGTGTGCGTGCTTCATACTGTGTGCGTGGTTCATACTGTGTGCGTGCCTCATACTGTGTGCGTGCCTCATACTGTGTGCGTGCCTCATACTGTGTGCGTACCTCATACTGTGTGTGTGCCTCATACTGTGTGCGTGCCTCATACTCTGTGCGTGGTTCATACTGTGTGCGTGCCTCATACTCTGTGCGTGCCTCATACTGTGTGCGTACCTCATACTGTGTGCGTGCCTCATACTGTGTGCGTACCTCATACTGTGTGCGTGCCTCATATTATGTGCGTGCCTCATACTGTGTGCTTGCCTCATACTGTGTGCTTGCCTCATACTGTGTGCGTACCTCATACTGTGTGCGTGCCTCATACTGTGTGCGTGGTTCATACTGTGTGCGTGCCTCATACTGTTTGCATGGTTCATACTGTGTGCGTGCCTCATACTGTGTGCGTGCCTCATACTCTGTGCGTGGTTCATACTGTGTGCGTGCCTCATACTGTTTGCATGGTTCATACTGTGTGCGTGCCTCATACTCTGTGCGTGCCTCATACTGTGTGCTTGCCTCATACTGTGTGCGTACCTCATACTGTATGCGTGCCTCATACTGTGTGCGTACCTCATACTGTGTGCGTGCCTCATACTGTGTGCGTGGTTCATACTGTGTGCGTGCCTCATACTGTGTGCGTGCCTCATACTGTGTGCATGCCTCATAATGTGTGCATGCCTCATACTGTGTGCGTGCCTCATACTGTGTGCGTGGTTCATACTGTGTGCGTGCCTCATACTGTGTGCGTGGTTCATACTGTGTGCGTGCCTCATACTGTGTGCGTGCCTCATACTCTGTGCGTGGTTCATACTGTGTGCGTGCCTCATACTATGTGCATGCCTCATACTATGTGCGTGCCTCATACTGTGTGCGTGCCTCATACTGTGTGCGTGCCTCATACTGTGTGCGTGGTTCATACTGTGTGCGTACCTCATACTGTGTGCGTGCCTCATACTGTGTGTGTGCCTCATACTGTGTGCGTGCCTCATACTGTGTGCGTGCCTCATACTGTGTGCGTGCCTCATACTGTGTGCGTGCCTCATACTGTGTGCGTGCCTCATACTATGTGCGTGCCTCATACTGTGTGCGTGCCTCATACTGTGTGCGTGCCTCATACTGTGTGCGTGGTTCATACTATGTGCGTACCTCATACTGTGTGTGTGCCTCATATTGTGTGCGTGCCTCATACTGTGTGCGTGCCTCATACTGTGTGAGTGCTTCATACTGTGTGCGTGCTTCATACTGTGTGCGTGCCTCATACTGTGTGCGTGCTTTATACTGTGTGCGTCCCTCATACTGTGTGCGTGCCTCATACTGTGTGCGTGCCTCATACTGTGTGCGTGCTTCATACTGTGTGCGTCCCTCATACTGTGCGCGTGCCTCATACTGTGTGCGTGCCTCATACTGTGTGCGTGCCTCATACTGTGTGCGTGCCTCATACTGTGTGCGTGCCTCATACTCTGTGCGTGCCTCATACTGTGTGCGTGCCTCATATTATGTGCGTGCCTCATACTGTGTGCGTGCCTCATACTGTGTGCGTGGTTCATACTGTGTGCGTGCCTCATATTATGTGCATGCCTCATACTGTGTGCGTGCCTCATACTCTGCGTGCCTCATACTGTGTGCGTGCCTCATACTGTGTGCGTGCCTCATACTGTGTGCGTGCCTCATATTATGTGCGTGCCTCATACTCTGCGTGCCTCATATTATGTGCGTGCCTCATACTGTGTGCGTGCCTCATACTCTATGCGTGCCTCATACTGTGTGCGTGCCTCATATTATGTGCGTGCCTCATACTGTGTGCGTGCCTCATACTGTGTGCGTGCCTCATAGTCTGTGCGTGCCTCATACTGTGTGCGTGCCTCATACTGTGTGCGTGCCTCATACTATGTGCGTGCCTCATACTGTGTGCGTGCCTCATACTGTGTGCGTGCCTCATACTGTGTGCATGGTTCATACTATGTGCGTACCTCATACTGTGTGCGTGCCTCATATTGTGTGCGTGCCTCATACTGTGTGCGTGCCTCATACTATGTGCGTGCCTCATACTGTGTGCGTGCCTCATACTGTGTGCGTGCCTCATACTGTGTGCGTGCTTCATACTGTGTGCGTGCCTCATACTATGTGCGTGCCTCATACTATGTGCGTGCTTCATACTGTGTGCGTGCCTCATACTGTGTGCGTGCTTCATACTGTGTGCGTGCCTCATACTGTGTGCGTGCCTCATACTATGTGCGTGCCTCATACTGTGTGCGTGCCTCATACTGTGTGCGTCCCTCATACTGTGTGCGTGCCTCATACTGTGTGCGTGGTTCATACTGTGTGCGTGCCTCATACTGTGTGCGTGCCTCATACTGTATGCGTGCCTCATACTCTGTGCGTGCCTCATACTCTGTGCGTGCCTCATACTCTGTGCGTGCCTCATACTCTGCGTGCCTCATACTGTGTGCGTGCCTCATATTATGTGCGTGCCTCATACTGTGTGCGTGCCTCATACTATGTGCGTGCCTCATACTGTGTGCGTGCCTCATACTCTGTGCGTGCCTCATACTCTGCGTGCCTCATACTGTGTGCATGCCTCATATTGTGTGTGTGCCTCATACTCTGTGCGTGCCTCATACTGTGTGCGTGCCTCATACTCTGTGCGTGCCTCATACTGTGTGCGTGCCTCATACTCTGTGCGTGCCTCATATTATGTGCGTGCCTCATATTGTGTGCGTGCCTCATACTCTGCGTGCCTCATACTGTGTGCGTGCCTCATACTGTGTGCGTGCCTCATATTATGTGCGTGCCTCATACTCTGCGTGCCTCATACTGTGTGCGTGCCTCATATTATGTGCGTGCCTCATACTGTGTGCGTGCCTCATACTCTGTGCGTACCTCATACTGTGTGCGTGCCTCATACTGTGTGCGTGCCTCATATTATGTGCATGCCTCATACTGTGTGCGTGCCTCATACTCTGCGTGCCTCATACTGTGTGCGTGCCTCATACTGTGTGCGTGCCTCATACTCTGTGCGTGCCTCATATTATGTGCGTGCCTCATACTCTGTGCGTGCCTCATATTATGTGCGTGCCTCATACTGTGTGCGTGCCTCATACTCTATGCGTGCCTCATACTGTGTGCGTGCCTCATATTATGTGCGTGCCTCATACTGTGTGCGTGCCTCATACTGTGTGCGTGCCTCATAGTCTGTGCGTGCCTCATACTGTGTGCGTGCCTCATACTGTGTGCGTGCCTCATACTATGTGCGTGCCTCATACTGTGTGCGTGCCTCATACTGTGTGCGTGCCTCATACTGTGTGCATGGTTCATACTATGTGCGTACCTCATACTGTGTGCGTGCCTCATATTGTGTGCGTGCCTCATACTGTGTGCGTGCCTCATACTATGTGCGTGCCTCATACTGTGTGCGTGCCTCATACTGTGTGCGTGCCTCATACTGTGTGCGTGCTTCATACTGTGTGCGTGCCTCATACTATGTGCGTGCCTCATACTATGTGCGTGCTTCATACTGTGTGCGTGCCTCATACTATGTGCGTGCCTCATACTGTGTGCGTGCCTCATACTATGTGCGTGCTTCATACTGTGTGCGTGCCTCATACTGTGTGCGTGCTTCATACTGTGTGCTCGGTGCCTCATACTGTGTGCGTGCCTCATACTATGTGCGTGCCTCATACTGTGTGCGTGCCTCATACTGTGTGCGTCCCTCATACTGTGTGCGTGCCTCATACTGTGTGCGTGGTTCATACTGTGTGCGTGCCTCATACTGTATGCGTGCCTCATACTCTGTGCGTGCCTCATACTCTGTGCGTGCCTCATACTGTGTGCGTGCCTCATACTCTGTGCGTGCCTCATACTCTGTGCGTGCCTCATACTGTGTGCGTGCCTCATATTATGTGCGTGCCTCATACTGTGTGCGTGCCTCATACTATGTGCGTGCCTCATACTGTGTGCGTGCCTCATACTGTGTGCGTGCCTCATACTGTGTGTGTGCCTCATACTCTGTGCGTGCCTCATACTGTGTGCGTGCCTCATACTGTGTGTGTGCCTCATACTGTGTGCGTGCCTCATACTGTGTGCGTCCCTCATACTGTGTGCGTGCCTCATACTGTGTGCGTGCCTCATACTGTGTGCGTGCCTCATAGTCTGTGCGTGCCTCATAGTCTGTGCGTGCCTCATACTGTGTGCGTGCCTCATACTCTGTGCGTGCCTCATACTGTGTGCATACCTCATACTGTGTGCGTCCCTCATACTGTGTGCTCGGTGCCTCATACTGTGTGCGTGCCTCATACTGTGTGCGTGCCTCATACTCTGTGCGTGCCTCATACTGTGTGCATACCTCATACTGTGTGCGTCCCTCATACTGTGTGCTCGGTGCCTCATACTGTGTGTGTACCTCATACTGTGTGCGTGCCTCATACTGTGTGCGTGCCTCATACTGTGTGCGTGCCTCATATTATGTGCGTGCCTCATACTGTGTGCGTGCCTCATACTGTGTGCGTGCCTCATACTCTGTGCGTGCCTCATACTGTGTGATCGGTGCCTCATACTGTGTGCGTGCCTCATACTGTGTGCGTGCCTCATACTGTGTGCTCGGTGCCTCATACTGTGTGCGTGCCTCATACTGTGTGCGTGCCTCATACTGTGTGCGTGCTTCATACTGTGTGCGTGGTTCATACTGTGTGCGTGCCTCATACTGTGTGCGTGGTTCATACTGTGTGCGTGCCTCATACTGTGTGCGTGCCTCATACTGTGTGCGTACCTCATACTGTGTGCGTACCTCATACTGTGTGCGTGCCTCATTCTCTGCGTGCCTCATACTGTGTGCGTGCCTCATACTGTGTGCGTGCCTCATATTATGTGCGTGCCTCATACTGTGTGCGTGCCCCATACTGTGTGCGTACCTCATACTGTGTGCTCGGTGCCTCATACTCTGTGCGTGCCTCATACTGTGTGCGTGCCTCATATTGTGTGCGTACCTCATACTGTGTGCGTACCTCATACTCTGTGCGTGCCTCATACTATGTGCATGCCTCATACTGTGTGCGTGCCTCATACTGTGTGCGTGCCTCATACTGTGTGCGTGCCTCATATTATGTGCGTGCCTCATACTGTGTGCGTGCCTCATACTGTGTGCGTGCCTCATATTATGTGCGTGCCCCATACTGTGTGCGTGCCTCATACTGTGTGCGTGCTTCATACTGTGTGCGTGGTTCATACTGTGTGCGTGCCTCATACTGTGTGCGTGCCTCATACTGTGTGCGTGCCTCATACTGTGTGCGTACCTCATACTGTGTGTGTGCCTCATACTGTGTGCGTGCCTCATACTCTGTGCGTGGTTCATACTGTGTGCGTGCCTCATACTCTGTGCGTGCCTCATACTGTGTGCGTACCTCATACTGTGTGCGTGCCTCATACTGTGTGCGTACCTCATACTGTGTGCGTGCCTCATATTATGTGCGTGCCTCATACTGTGTGCTTGCCTCATACTGTGTGCTTGCCTCATACTGTGTGCGTACCTCATACTGTGTGCGTGCCTCATACTGTGTGCGTGGTTCATACTGTGTGCGTGCCTCATACTGTTTGCATGGTTCATACTGTGTGCGTGCCTCATACTGTGTGCGTGCCTCATACTCTGTGCGTGGTTCATACTGTGTGCGTGCCTCATACTGTTTGCATGGTTCATACTGTGTGCGTGCCTCATACTCTGTGCGTGCCTCATACTGTGTGCGTACCTCATACTGTGTGCGTGCCTCATATTATGTGCGTGCCTCATACTGTGTGCTTGCCTCATACTGTGTGCGTACCTCATACTGTATGCGTGCCTCATACTGTGTGCGTACCTCATACTGTGTGCGTGCCTCATACTGTGTGCGTGGTTCATACTGTGTGCGTGCCTCATACTGTGTGCGTGCCTCATACTGTGTGCATGCCTCATAATGTGTGCATGCCTCATACTGTGTGCGTGCCTCATACTGTGTGCGTGGTTCATACTGTGTGCGTGCCTCATACTGTGTGCGTGGTTCATACTGTGTGCGTGCCTCATACTGTGTGCGTGCCTCATACTCTGTGCGTGGTTCATACTGTGTGCGTGCCTCATACTATGTGCATGCCTCATACTATGTGCGTGCCTCATACTGTGTGCGTGCCTCATACTGTGTGCGTGCCTCATACTGTGTGCGTGGTTCATACTGTGTGCGTACCTCATACTGTGTGCGTGCCTCATACTGTGTGTGTGCCTCATACTGTGTGCGTGCCTCATACTGTGTGCGTGCCTCATACTGTGTGCGTGCCTCATACTATGTGCGTGCCTCATACTGTGTGCGTGCCTCATACTGTGTGCGTGCCTCATACTGTGTGCGTGGTTCATACTATGTGCGTACCTCATACTGTGTGTGTGCCTCATATTGTGTGCGTGCCTCATACTGTGTGCGTGCCTCATACTGTGTGAGTGCTTCATACTGTGTGCGTGCCTCATACTGTGTGCGTGCCTCATACTGTGTGCGTGCTTTATACTGTGTGCGTCCCTCATACTGTGTGCGTGCCTCATACTGTGTGCGTGCCTCATACTGTGTGCGTGCTTCATACTGTGTGCGTCCCTCATACTGTGCGCGTGCCTCATACTGTGTGCGTGCCTCATACTGTGTGCGTGCCTCATACTGTGTGCGTGCCTCATACTGTGTGCGTGCCTCATACTCTGTGCGTGCCTCATACTGTGTGCGTGCCTCATATTATGTGCGTGCCTCATACTGTGTGCGTGCCTCATACTGTGTGCGTGGTTCATACTGTGTGCGTGCCTCATTATGTGCGTGCCTCATACTGTGTGCGTGCCTCATACTGTGTGCGTGCCTCATACTCTGTGCGTGCCTCATACTGTGTGCGTGCCTCATATTGTGTGCGTGCCTCATACTGTGTGCGTGCCTCATACTCTGTGCGTGCCTCATACTGTGTGCGTGCCTCATAATCTGTGCGTGCCTCATACTGTGTGCGTGCCTCATACTATGTGCGTCCCTCATACTGTGTGCGTGCCTCATACTATGTGCGTCCCTCATACTGTGTGCGTGCCTCATACTGTGTGCGTGCCTCATATTATGTGCGTGCCTCATACTGTGTGCGTGCCTCATACTCTGCGTGCCTCATACTGTGTGCGTGCCTCATACTGTGTGCGTGCCTCATACTGTGTGCGTGCCTCATATTATGTGCGTGCCTCATACTCTGTGCGTGCCTCATATTATGTGCGTGCCTCATACTGTGTGCGTGCCTCATACTCTATGCGTGCCTCATACTGTGTGCGTGCCTCATATTATGTGCGTGCCTCATACTGTGTGCGTGCCTCATACTGTGTGCGTGCCTCATAGTCTGTGCGTGCCTCATACTGTGTGCGTGCCTCATACTGTGTGCGTGCCTCATACTGTGTGCGTGCCTCATACTGTGTGCGTGCCTCATACTGTGTGCATGGTTCATACTATGTGCGTACCTCATACTGTGTGCGTGCCTCATATTGTGTGCGTGCCTCATACTGTGTGCGTGCCTCATACTTTGTGCGTGCCTCATACTGTGTGCGTGCCTCATACTGTGTGCGTGCCTCATACTGTGCGTGCTTCATACTGTGTGCGTGCCTCATACTATGTGCGTGCCTCATACTGTGTGCGTGCCTCATACTATGTGCGTGCCTCATACTGTGTGCGTGCCTCATACTATGTGCGTGCTTCATACTGTGTGCGTGCCTCATACTGTGTGCGTGCTTCATACTGTGTGCGTGCCTCATACTGTGTGCGTGCCTCATACTGTGTGCGTGCCTCATACTATGTGCGTGCCTCATACTGTGTGCGTGCCTCATACTGTGTGCGTGCCTCATACTGTGTGCGTGGTTCATACTATGTGCGTACCTCATACTGTGTGTGTGCCTCATATTGTGTGCGTGCCTCATACTGTGTGCGTGCCTCATACTGTGTGCGTGCTTCATACTGTGTGCGTGCCTCATACTGTGTGCGTGCCTCATACTGTGTGCGTGCTTCATACTGTGTGCGTCCCTCATACTGTGTGCGTGCCTCATACTGTGTGCGTGCCTCATACTGTGTGCGTGCTTCATACTGTGTGCGTCCCTCATACTGTGTGCGTGCCTCATACTGTGTGCGTGCCTCATACTGTGTGCGTGCCTCATACTCTGTGCGTGCCTCATACTGTGTGCGTGCCTCATATTATGTGCGTGCCTCATACTGTGTGCGTGCCTCATACTGTGTGCGTGGTTCATACTGTGTGCGTGCCTCATATTATGTGCGTGCCTCATACTGTGTGCGTGCCTCATACTGTGTGCGTGCCTCATACTCTGTGCGTGCCTCATACTGTGTGCGTGCCTCATATTGTGTGCGTGCCTCATACTGTGTGCGTGCCTCATACTCTGTGCGTGCCTCATACTGTGTGCGTGCCTCATACTCTGTGCGTGCCTCATACTGTGTGCGTGCCTCATACTATGTGCGTCCCTCATACTGTGTGCGTGCCTCATACTGTGTGCGTGCCTCATATTATGTGCATGCCTCATACTGTGTGCGTGCCTCATACTGTGTGCGTGCCTCATACTGTGTGCGTGCCTCATATTATGTGCGTGCCTCATACTCTGTGCGTGCCTCATATTATGTGCGTGCCTCATACTGTGTGCGTGCCTCATACTCTATGCGTGCCTCATACTGTGTGCGTGCCTCATATTATGTGCGTGCCTCATACTGTGTGCGTGCCTCATACTGTGTGCGTGCCTCATACTGTGTGCGTGCCTCATAGTCTGTGCGTGCCTCATACTGTGTGCGTGCCTCATACTGTGTGCGTGCCTCATACTATGTGCGTGCCTCATACTGTGTGCGTGCCTCATACTGTGTGCGTGCCTCATACTGTGTGCATGGTTCATACTATGTGCGTACCTCATACTGTGTGCGTGCCTCATATTGTGTGCGTGCCTCATACTATGTGCGTGCCTCATACTGTGTGCGTGCCTCATACTGTGTGCGTGCCTCATACTGTGTGCGTGCTTCATACTGTGTGCGTGCCTCATACTATGTGCGTGCCTCATACTATGTGCGTGCCTCATACTGTGTGCGTGCCTCATACTATGTGCGTGCCTCATACTGTGTGCGTGCCTCATACTATGTGCGTGCTTCATACTGTGTGCGTGCCTCATACTGTGTGCGTGCTTCATACTGTGTGCGTGCCTCATACTGTGTGCGTGCCTCATACTATGTGCGTGCCTCATACTGTGTGCGTGCCTCATACTGTGTGCGTCCCTCATACTGTGTGCGTGCCTCATACTGTGTGCGTGGTTCATACTGTGTGCGTGCCTCATACTGTATGCGTGCCTCATACTCTGTGCGTGCCTCATACTCTGTGCGTGCCTCATACTCTGTGCGTGCCTCATACTCTGTGCGTGCCTCATACTCTGCGTGCCTCATACTGTGTGCGTGCCTCATATTATGTGCGTGCCTCATACTGTGTGCGTGCCTCATACTATGTGCGTGCCTCATACTGTGTGCGTGCCTCATACTGTGTGCGTGCCTCATACTCTGTGCGTGCCTCATACTGTGTGCGTGCCTCATACTGTGTGTGTGCCTCATACTCTGTGCGTGCCTCATACTGTGTGCGTGCCTCATACTGTGTGTGTGCCTCATACTATGTGCGTGCCTCATACTGTGTGCGTGCCTCATACTGTGTGCGTCCCTCATACTGTGTGCGTGCCTCATACTCTGTGCGTGCCTCATACTGTATGCGTGCCTCATACTCTGTGCGTGCCTCATACTGTATGCGTGGTTCATACTGTGTGCGTGCCTCATACTGTGTGCGTGCCTCATACTGTGTGCGTGGTTCATACTGTGTGCGTGCCTCATACTCTGTGCGTGCCTCATACTGTATGCGTGCCTCATACTCTGTGCGTGCCTCATACTCTGTGCGTGCCTCATACTGTGTGCGTGCCTCATATTATGTGCGTGCCTCATACTGTGTGCGTGCCTCATATTGTGTGCGTGCCTCATACTGTGCGTGCCTCATACTCTGTGCGTGCCTCATACTGTGTGCGTGCCTCATACTCTGTGCGTGCCTCATACTCTGCGTGCCTCATACTGTGTGCATGCCTCATATTGTGTGTGTGCCTCATACTCTGTGCGTGCCTCATACTGTGTGCGTGCCTCATACTCTGTGCGTGCCTCATACTGTGTGCGTGCCTCATACTCTGTGCGTGCCTCATATTATGTGCGTGCCTCATACTGTGTGCGTGCCTCATACTCTGCGTGCCTCATACTGTGTGCGTGCCTCATACTGTGTGCGTGCCTCATATTATGTGCGTGCCTCATACTCTGTGCGTGCCTCATACTGTGTGCGTGCCTCATATTATGTGCGTGCCTCATACTGTGTGCGTGCCTCATACTGTGTGCGTGGTTCATACTGTGTGCGTGCCTCATTATGTGCGTGCCTCATACTGTGTGCGTGCCTCATACTGTGTGCGTGCCTCATACTCTGTGCGTGCCTCATACTGTGTGCGTGCCTCATATTGTGTGCGTGCCTCATACTGTGTGCGTGCCTCATACTCTGTGCGTGCCTCATACTGTGTGCGTGCCTCATAATCTGTGCGTGCCTCATACTGTGTGCGTGCCTCATACTATGTGCGTCCCTCATACTGTGTGCGTGCCTCATACTATGTGCGTCCCTCATACTGTGTGCGTGCCTCATACTGTGTGCGTGCCTCATATTATGTGCGTGCCTCATACTGTGTGCGTGCCTCATACTCTGCGTGCCTCATACTGTGTGCGTGCCTCATACTGTGTGCGTGCCTCATACTGTGTGCGTGCCTCATATTATGTGCGTGCCTCATACTCTGTGCGTGCCTCATATTATGTGCGTGCCTCATACTGTGTGCGTGCCTCATACTCTATGCGTGCCTCATACTGTGTGCGTGCCTCATATTATGTGCGTGCCTCATACTGTGTGCGTGCCTCATACTGTGTGCGTGCCTCATAGTCTGTGCGTGCCTCATACTGTGTGCGTGCCTCATACTGTGTGCGTGCCTCATACTGTGTGCGTGCCTCATACTGTGTGCATGGTTCATACTATGTGCGTACCTCATACTGTGTGCGTGCCTCATATTGTGTGCGTGCCTCATACTGTGTGCGTGCCTCATACTTTGTGCGTGCCTCATACTGTGTGCGTGCCTCATACTGTGTGCGTGCCTCATACTGTGCGTGCTTCATACTGTGTGCGTGCCTCATACTATGTGCGTGCCTCATACTGTGTGCGTGCCTCATACTATGTGCGTGCCTCATACTGTGTGCGTGCCTCATACTATGTGCGTGCTTCATACTGTGTGCGTGCCTCATACTGTGTGCGTGCTTCATACTGTGTGCGTGCCTCATACTGTGTGCGTGCCTCATACTGTGTGCGTGCCTCATACTGTGTGCGTGCCTCATACTATGTGCGTGCCTCATACTGTGTGCGTGCCTCATACTGTGTGCGTGCCTCATACTGTGTGCGTGGTTCATACTATGTGCGTACCTCATACTGTGTGTGTGCCTCATATTGTGTGCGTGCCTCATACTGTGTGCGTGCCTCATACTGTGTGCGTGCTTCATACTGTGTGCGTGCCTCATACTGTGTGCGTGCCTCATACTGTGTGCGTGCTTCATACTGTGTGCGTCCCTCATACTGTGTGCGTGCCTCATACTGTGTGCGTGCCTCATACTGTGTGCGTGCTTCATACTGTGTGCGTCCCTCATACTGTGTGCGTGCCTCATACTGTGTGCGTGCCTCATACTGTGTGCGTGCCTCATACTCTGTGCGTGCCTCATACTGTGTGCGTGCCTCATATTATGTGCGTGCCTCATACTGTGTGCGTGCCTCATACTGTGTGCGTGGTTCATACTGTGTGCGTGCCTCATATTATGTGCGTGCCTCATACTGTGTGCGTGCCTCATACTGTGTGCGTGCCTCATACTCTGTGCGTGCCTCATACTGTGTGCGTGCCTCATACTCTGTGCGTGCCTCATACTGTGTGCGTGCCTCATACTCTGTGCGTGCCTCATACTGTGTGCGTGCCTCATACTATGTGCGTCCCTCATACTGTGTGCGTGCCTCATACTGTGTGCGTGCCTCATATTATGTGCATGCCTCATACTGTGTGCGTGCCTCATACTGTGTGCGTGCCTCATACTGTGTGCGTGCCTCATATTATGTGCGTGCCTCATACTCTGTGCGTGCCTCATATTATGTGCGTGCCTCATACTGTGTGCGTGCCTCATACTCTATGCGTGCCTCATACTGTGTGCGTGCCTCATATTATGTGCGTGCCTCATACTGTGTGCGTGCCTCATACTGTGTGCGTGCCTCATACTGTGTGCGTGCCTCATAGTCTGTGCGTGCCTCATACTGTGTGCGTGCCTCATACTGTGTGCGTGCCTCATACTATGTGCGTGCCTCATACTGTGTGCGTGCCTCATACTGTGTGCGTGCCTCATACTGTGTGCATGGTTCATACTATGTGCGTACCTCATACTGTGTGCGTGCCTCATATTGTGTGCGTGCCTCATACTGTGTGCGTGCCTCATACTATGTGCGTGCCTCATACTGTGTGCGTGCCTCATACTGTGTGCGTGCCTCATACTGTGTGCGTGCTTCATACTGTGTGCGTGCCTCATACTATGTGCGTGCCTCATACTATGTGCGTGCCTCATACTGTGTGCGTGCCTCATACTATGTGCGTGCCTCATACTGTGTGCGTGCCTCATACTATGTGCGTGCTTCATACTGTGTGCGTGCCTCATACTGTGTGCGTGCTTCATACTGTGTGCGTGCCTCATACTGTGTGCGTGCCTCATACTATGTGCGTGCCTCATACTGTGTGCGTGCCTCATACTGTGTGCGTCCCTCATACTGTGTGCGTGCCTCATACTGTGTGCGTGGTTCATACTGTGTGCGTGCCTCATACTGTATGCGTGCCTCATACTCTGTGCGTGCCTCATACTCTGTGCGTGCCTCATACTCTGTGCGTGCCTCATACTCTGTGCGTGCCTCATACTCTGCGTGCCTCATACTGTGTGCGTGCCTCATATTATGTGCGTGCCTCATACTGTGTGCGTGCCTCATACTATGTGCGTGCCTCATACTGTGTGCGTGCCTCATACTGTGTGCGTGCCTCATACTCTGTGCGTGCCTCATACTGTGTGCGTGCCTCATACTGTGTGTGTGCCTCATACTCTGTGCGTGCCTCATACTGTGTGCGTGCCTCATACTGTGTGTGTGCCTCATACTATGTGCGTGCCTCATACTGTGTGCGTGCCTCATACTGTGTGCGTCCCTCATACTGTGTGCGTGCCTCATACTCTGTGCGTGCCTCATACTGTATGCGTGCCTCATACTCTGTGCGTGCCTCATACTGTATGCGTGGTTCATACTGTGTGCGTGCCTCATACTGTGTGCGTGCCTCATACTGTGTGCGTGGTTCATACTGTGTGCGTGCCTCATACTCTGTGCGTGCCTCATACTGTATGCGTGCCTCATACTCTGTGCGTGCCTCATACTCTGTGCGTGCCTCATACTGTGTGCGTGCCTCATATTATGTGCGTGCCTCATACTGTGTGCGTGCCTCATATTGTGTGCGTGCCTCATACTGTGTGCGTGCCTCATACTCTGTGCGTGCCTCATACTGTGTGCGTGCCTCATACTCTGTGCGTGCCTCATACTCTGCGTGCCTCATACTGTGTGCATGCCTCATATTGTGTGTGTGCCTCATACTCTGTGCGTGCCTCATACTGTGTGCGTGCCTCATACTCTGTGCGTGCCTCATACTGTGTGCGTGCCTCATACTCTGTGCGTGCCTCATATTATGTGCGTGCCTCATACTGTGTGCGTGCCTCATACTCTGCGTGCCTCATACTGTGTGCGTGCCTCATACTGTGTGCGTGCCTCATATTATGTGCGTGCCTCATACTCTGTGCGTGCCTCATACTGTGTGCGTGCCTCATATTATGTGCGTGCCTCATACTGTGTGCGTGCCTCATACTCTGTGCGTACCTCATACTGTGTGCGTGCCTCATACTGTGTGCGTGCCTCATATTATGTGCATGCCTCATACTGTGCGTGCCTCATACTCTGCGTGCCTCATACTGTGTGCGTGCCTCATACTGTGTGCGTGCCTCATACTCTGTGCGTGCCTCATATTATGTGCGTGCCTCATACTGTGTGCGTGCCTCATACTCTGTGCGTGCCTCATACTGTGTGCGTGCCTCATACTATGTGCGTCCCTCATACTGTGTGCGTGCCTCATACTGTGTGCGTGCCTCATATTATGTGCATGCCTCATACTGTGTGCGTGCCTCATACTCTGCGTGCCTCATACTGTGTGCGTGCCTCATACTGTGTGCGTGCCTCATATTATGTGCGTGCCTCATACTCTGTGCGTGCCTCATATTATGTGCGTGCCTCATACTGTGTGCGTGCCTCATACTCTATGCGTGCCTCATACTGTGTGCGTGCCTCATACTGTGTGCGTGCCTCATACTGTGTGCGTGCCTCATACTGTGTGCGTGCCTCATACTGTGTGCGTGCCTCATAGTCTGTGCGTGCCTCATACTGTGTGCGTGCCTCATACTGTGTGCGTGCCTCATACTATGTGCGTGCCTCATACTGTGTGCGTGCCTCATACTGTGTGCGTGCCTCATACTGTGTGCATGGTTCATACTATGTGCGTACCTCATACTGTGTGCGTGCCTCATATTGTGTGCGTGCCTCATACTGTGTGCGTGCCTCATACTATGTGCGTGCCTCATACTGTGTGCGTGCCTCATACTGTGTGCGTGCCTCATACTGTGTGCGTGCTTCATACTGTGTGCGTGCCTCATACTATGTGCGTGCCTCATACTATGTGCGTGCCTCATACTGTGTGCGTGCCTCATACTATGTGCGTGCCTCATACTGTGTGCGTGCCTCATACTATGTGCGTGCTTCATACTGTGTGCGTGCCTCATACTGTGTGCGTGCTTCATACTGTGTGCGTGCCTCATACTGTGTGCGTGCCTCATACTATGTGCGTGCCTCATACTGTGTGCGTGCCTCATACTGTGTGCGTCCCTCATACTGTGTGCGTGCCTCATACTGTGTGCGTGGTTCATACTGTGTGCGTGCCTCATACTGTGTGCGTGCCTCATACTGTATGCGTGCCTCATACTCTGTGCGTGCCTCATACTCTGTGCGTGCCTCATACTCTGTGCGTGCCTCATACTGTGTGCGTGCCTCATATTATGTGCGTGCCTCATACTGTGTGCGTGCCTCATACTATGTGCGTGCCTCATACTGTGTGCGTGCCTCATACTGTGTGCGTGCCTCATACTCTGTGCGTGCCTCATACTGTGTGCGTGCCTCATACTGTGTGTGTGCCTCATACTCTGTGCGTGCCTCATACTGTGTGCGTGCCTCATACTGTGTGTGTGCCTCATACTATGTGCGTGCCTCATACTGTGTGCGTGCGTCATACTGTGTGCGTCCCTCATACTGTGTGCGTGCCTCATACTCTGTGCGTGCCTCATACTGTATGCGTGCCTCATACTCTGTGCGTGCCTCATACTGTATGCGTGGTTCATACTGTGTGCGTGCCTCATACTGTGTGCGTGCCTCATACTGTGTGCGTGGTTCATACTGTGTGCGTGCCTCATACTCTGTGCGTGCCTCATACTGTATGCGTGCCTCATACTCTGTGCGTGCCTCATACTCTGTGCGTGCCTCATACTGTGTGCGTGCCTCATATTATGTGCGTGCCTCATACTGTGTGCGTGCCTCATATTGTGTGCGTGCCTCATACTGTGTGCGTGCCTCATACTCTGTGCGTGCCTCATACTGTGTGCGTGCCTCATACTCTGTGCGTGCCTCATACTGTGTGCGTGCCTCATACTCTGTGCGTGCCTCATATTATGTGCGTGCCTCATACTGTGTGCGTGCCTCATACTCTGCGTGCCTCATACTGTGTGCGTGCCTCATACTGTGTGCGTGCCTCATATTATGTGCATGCCTCATACTCTGTGCGTGCCTCATACTGTGTGCGTGCCTCATATTATGTGCGTGCCTCATACTGTGTGCGTGCCTCATACTCTGTGCGTACCTCATACTGTGTGCGTGCCTCATACTGTGTGCGTGCCTCATATTATGTGCATGCCTCATACTGTGTGCGTGCCTCATACTCTACGTGCCTCATACTGTGTGCGTGCCTCATACTGTGTGCGTGCCTCATACTCTGTGCGTGCCTCATATTATGTGCGTGCCTCATACTCTGTGCGTGCCTCATATTATGTGCGTGCCTCATACTGTGTGCGTGCCTCATACTCTATGCGTGCCTCATACTGTGTGCGTGCCTCATATTATGTGCGTGCCTCATACTGTGTGCGTGCCTCATACTGTGTGCGTGCCTCATAGTCTGTGCGTGCCTCATACTGTGTGCGTGCCTCATACTGTGTGCGTGCCTCATACTATGTGCGTGCCTCATACTGTGTGCGTGCCTCATACTGTGTGCGTGCCTCATACTGTGTGCATGGTTCATACTATGTGCGTACCTCATACTGTGTGCGTGCCTCATATTGTGTGCGTGCCTCATACTGTGTGCGTGCCTCATACTATGTGCGTGCCTCATACTGTGTGCGTGCCTCATACTGTGTGCGTGCCTCATACTGTGTGCGTGCTTCATACTGTGTGCGTGCCTCATACTATGTGCGTGCCTCATACTATGTGCGTGCTTCATACTGTGTGCGTGCCTCATACTATGTGCGTGCCTCATACTGTGTGCGTGCCTCATACTATGTGCGTGCTTCATACTGTGTGCGTGCCTCATACTGTGTGCGTGCTTCATACTGTGTGCTCGGTGCCTCATACTGTGTGCGTGCCTCATACTATGTGCGTGCCTCATACTGTGTGCGTGCCTCATACTGTGTGCGTCCCTCATACTGTGTGCGTGCCTCATACTGTGTGCGTGGTTCATACTGTGTGCGTGCCTCATACTGTGTGCGTGCCTCATACTGTATGCGTGCCTCATACTCTGTGCGTGCCTCATACTCTGTGCGTGCCTCATACTGTGTGCGTGCCTCATACTCTGTGCGTGCCTCATACTCTGTGCGTGCCTCATACTGTGTGCGTGCCTCATATTATGTGCGTGCCTCATACTGTGTGCGTGCCTCATACTATGTGCGTGCCTCATACTGTGTGCGTGCCTCATACTGTGTGCGTGCCTCATACTCTGTGCATGCCTCATACTGTGTGCGTGCCTCATACTGTGTGCGTGCCTCATACTCTGTGCGTGCCTCATACTGTGTGCGTGCCTCATACTATGTGCGTGCCTCATACTGTGTGCGTGCCTCATACTGTGTGCGTCCCTCATACTGTGTGCGTGCCTCATACTGTGTGCGTGCCTCATACTGTGTGCGTGCCTCATAGTCTGTGCGTGCCTCATAGTCTGTGCGTGCCTCATACTGTGTGCGTGCCTCATACTCTGTGCGTGCCTCATACTGTGTGCATACCTCATACTGTGTGCGTCCCTCATACTGTGTGCTCGGTGCCTCATACTGTGTGCGTGCCTCATACTGTGTGCGTGCCTCATACTCTGTGCGTGCCTCATACTGTGTGCATACCTCATACTGTGTGCGTCCCTCATACTGTGTGCTCGGTGCCTCATACTGTGTGTGTACCTCATACTGTGTGCGTGCCTCATACTGTGTGCGTGCCTCATACTGTGTGCGTGCCTCATATTATGTGCGTGCCTCATACTGTGTGCGTGCCTCATACTGTGTGCGTGCCTCATACTCTGTGCGTGCCTCATACTGTGTGATCGGTGCCTCATACTGTGTGCGTGCCTCATACTGTGTGCGTGCCTCATACTGTGTGCTCGGTGCCTCATACTGTGTGCGTGCCTCATACTGTGTGCGTGCCTCATACTGTGTGCGTGCTTCATACTGTGTGCGTGGTTCATACTGTGTGCGTGCCTCATACTGTGTGCGTGGTTCATACTGTGTGCGTGCCTCATACTGTGTGCGTGCCTCATACTGTGTGCGTACCTCATACTGTGTGCGTACCTCATACTGTGTGCGTGCCTCATTCTCTGCGTGCCTCATACTGTGTGCGTGCCTCATACTGTGTGCGTGCCTCATATTATGTGCGTGCCTCATACTGTGTGCGTGCCCCATACTGTGTGCGTACCTCATACTGTGTGCTCGGTGCCTCATACTCTGTGCGTGCCTCATACTGTGTGCGTGCCTCATATTGTGTGCGTACCTCATACTGTGTGCGTACCTCATACTCTGTGCGTGCCTCATACTATGTGCATGCCTCATACTGTGTGCGTGCCTCATACTGTGTGCGTGCCTCATACTGTGTGCGTGCCTCATATTATGTGCGTGCCTCATACTGTGTGCGTGCCTCATACTGTGTGCGTGCCTCATATTATGTGCGTGCCTCATACTGTGTGCGTGCCCCATACTGTGTGCGTGCCTCATACTGTGTGCGTGCTTCATACTGTGTGCGTGCCTCATACTGTGTGCGTGGTTCATACTGTGTGCGTGCCTCATACTGTGTGCGTGCCTCATACTGTGTGCGTGCCTCATACTGTGTGCGTACCTCATACTGTGTGTGTGCCTCATACTGTGTGCGTGCCTCATACTCTGTGCGTGGTTCATACTGTGTGCGTGCCTCATACTCTGTGCGTGCCTCATACTGTGTGCGTACCTCATACTGTGTGCGTGCCTCATACTGTGTGCGTACCTCATACTGTGTGCGTGCCTCATATTATGTGCGTGCCTCATACTGTGTGCTTGCCTCATACTGTGTGCGTACCTCATACTGTGTGCGTGCCTCATACTGTGTGCGTGGTTCATACTGTGTGCGTGCCTCATACTGTTTGCATGGTTCATACTGTGTGCGTGCCTCATACTGTGTGCGTGCCTCATACTCTGTGCGTGGTTCATACTGTGTGCGTGCCTCATACTGTTTGCATGGTTCATACTGTGTGCGTGCCTCATACTGTGTGCGTGCCTCATACTCTGTGTGTGCCTCATACTGTGTGCGTACCTCATACTGTGTGCGTGCCTCATATTATGTGCGTGCCTCATACTGTGTGCTTGCCTCATACTGTGTGCGTACCTCATACTGTATGCGTGCCTCATACTGTGTGCGTACCTCATACTGTGTGCGTGCCTCATACTGTGTGCGTGGTTCATACTGTGTGCGTGGTTCATACTGTGTGCGTGCCTCATACTGTGTGCGTACCTCATACTGTGTGCGTGCCTCATACTGTGTGCGTACCTCATACTGTGTGCGTGGTTCATACTCTGTGCGTGCCTCATACTGTGTGCGTACCTCATATTATGTGCGTGCCTCATACTGTGTGCGTGGTTCATACTCTGTGCGTGCCTCATACTGTGTGCGTACCTCATATTATGTGCGTGCCTCATACTCTGTGCATGGTTCATACTGTGTGCGTGCCTCATACTCTGTGCGTGCCTCATATTATGTGCGTGCCTCATACTGTGTGCGTGGTTCATACTGTGTGCGTGCCTCATACTGTGTGCGTGCCTCATACTGTGTGCATACCTCATACTGTGTGCTCGGTGCCTCATACTGTGTGCGTGCCTCATACTGTGTGTGGGCCTCATACTGTGTCCTCGGTGCCTCATACTGTGTGCGTGCCTCATACTCTGTGCGTGCCTCATACTGTGTGCGTGTCTCATACTGTGTCCTCGGTGCCTCATACTGTGTGCGTGCCTCATACTGTGTGCGTGCCTCATACTGTGTCCTCGGTGCCTCATACTGTGTGCGTGCCTCATACTGTGTGCGTGCCTCATACTTTGTGCTCGGTGCCTCATACTGTGTGCGTGCCTCATACTGTGTGCATGCCTCATACTGTGTGCTCGGTGCCTCATACTGTGTGCGTGCCTCATACTGTGTGCGTGCCTCATACTGTGTCCTCGGTGCCTCATACTGTGTGCGTGCCTCATACTGTGTGCGTGCCTCATACTGTGTCCTCGGTGCCTCATACTCTGTGCGTGCCTCATACTGTGTGCGTGCCTCATACTGTGTGCGTGCCTCATACTGTGTCCTTGGTGCCTCATACTGTGTCCTTGGTGCCTCATACTGTGTGCGTGCCTCATACTCTGTGCGTGCCTCATACTGTGTGCGTGCCTCATACTGTGTCCTCGGTGCCTCATACTGTGTGCGTGCCTCATACTCTGTGCGTGCCTCATACTGTGTGCGTGGTTCATACTATGTGCATGGTTCATACTCTGTGCGTGCCTCATACTCTGTGCGCGTGCCTCATACTGTGTGCGTACCTGATACTGTGTGCGTGCCTCATACTATGTGCATGGTTCATACTCTGTGCGTGCCTCATACTCTGTGCGCGTGCCTCATACTGTGTGCGTGCCTCATACTGTGTGCGTGCCTCATACTGTGTGCGTGCCTCATACTGTGTCCTCGGTGCCTCATACTGTGTGCTCGGTGCCCATATTTGGAACATCGTAATGGTTGGAGAGGTTTAGCTTTAAAAAAAACCCTGCAGTAGCAGCACAGTAGCTGTCCTGTCATGTGATTGGTATCTGACTATTCCTAATATACGTCCCGTGGATGACTCACGTGAGATATCACTAGCACTGTTCATGTAGCCTATGAAGCAATGCTTTCCAATCAGTAGTTCTCCAGCTATTGCAAAACTATAACTCCTAACATGCTTGACTGCCAGGTTTTGCATTAAATGCCGAGCCGGAGACCACTTCAGAGCTTTCTAGCTGAGGGTCCCGGGTGCTCTGTGCTTCCTTGGGATTATTTCTTATTAATTATTTAGATCACAACCAGCAATCTGCAGTACTTCACACTACACAGGAGCTCAGGGGGCCCAGAGCAAAGTCTGTAACGCGGACCCCCACTGCCAAACGCACCATCTCGCTATGCACTGGGATGGGGGCTGGGCCGTCCTCTTCTTGCCATTAGTGTGTTTTGGCATTTTATCCACATCAGACTGGATAAAATTACGTGTGTTTTCTGACTCACTGACTTTTTATTGTTTTTGGATTTGGAGCAAACTGTGCGCCCAGTTACCATTGTATTACGTCCTGAGCTTTTCTTAGATATGACTAAATAAATGAAATAACAGGTCGAGAGCATTGTTTTTTAGAATCCTACATTGTCTTTTCCCTCTGTTACTCCTCCCGAAAATGTACACCTAAACTAACAAAAAAGGTGTTAGGCCACGTTCACACTATCAGTATTTTACATCAGTGTTTGTAAGCCAAAACCAGGAGTGGGTGATAAATACAGAAGCGGTGACGTGTTTCTATTATACTTTTCCTCTGATTGTTCCTCTCCTGGTTTTGGATTACAAATACTGATGTAAAATACTGACCAAATACTGAATGTGTGAACTTCCATGGCGCTTTACATGTGAAAAGGGGGTATACATACATGAACAATTACAATAATCTTGAACAAAAGTGACAGTGACTGGTACAGGAGGAGCGAGGACCCTGCCCGTGAGGGCTCACAGTCTACAAGGGATGGGTGAGGATACAGTAGGTGAGGGTAGAGCTGTTCGTGCAGCGGTATGGTAGAGCAAGGGTTACTGCAGGTTGTAGGCTTGTCGGAAGAGGTGGGTCTTCAGGTTCCTTTTGAAGGTTTCCATGGTAGGCGAGAGTCTGATGCTTTGGGGTCAAGAGTTCCAGAGTAGGGGGATGCACGGGAGAAATCTCATATGCGATTGTGGGAAAAGGAGATAAGAGGGGAGTAGAGAAGGAGATCTTGTGAGGATCGGAGGTTGCGTGTAGGTAAGTACCAGGACACTAGGTCACAGGTGTATGGAGGGGACAGGTTGTGGATGGCTTTGTATGCCATGGTTAGGGTTTTGAACATGGCCAGTTTTTTTCCTTGGGTAGAGCCTAT
Organism: Phyllobates terribilis; assembly: GCF_046119375.1. Classification (NCBI taxonomy): domain Eukaryota; kingdom Metazoa; phylum Chordata; class Amphibia; order Anura; family Dendrobatidae; genus Phyllobates; species Phyllobates terribilis. Next base: position 549,492,525 of record NW_027362771.1, on the reverse strand, counting down.
CCAATGGAAAAAGCGCTGCATGCCTGAGTTTGATCTGATATTCGGATCACACTCAGCCTTTCATATCAATGAATACGTGGAAACCATCAGACTGCACTCAAATGACATCTGAGTGCAGTCCATTGTCCACAGACTAACAGAATGGAGAAGATGGAAAAATTTTTTTCTCTATCTTCCCCACATCTGACATAATCAGAGTCTCATTTGCAAATTTGACCCGATTTTCTCGAATGAGATGCTCTATAGTCATCTGTACATAACCTGACACTGTTCAATCAGTGATGAGTGTCAGTTTCTGTAGGTCTAATAAGTAACGTTTCTACTTATGGAGAGTGACAAGCCAGGCCTTGCATGTCAGAGTAAGGAGACTTAAGCCATGCATGTTCCTCTAGGAAATGAAATATGCAAATTGCCTCTTCAGAAAGGAAGGGGACTAGAACTCTAGCGCCACCTATTGAAAGTAACATTCCTCTCCGAGGAAGCAATTTGCATATTTAATTTCCCAGAGGAGCATGCATGGCGTATAAGTCTCTTTACTCCGACATGCCAGGCCTGGCTTGTCCCCTTCCACAAGGAAAGTTGTCATATTAAAAGGCAACTTTAAATCATAACAGTCTATTCAGTAGGACTATCAGCTGTGTATCCACCAGACTTCTGCACAACACAACTGATGGTCCCAACCCCATTTATAAGGCAAGAAATCCCACTTATTAAACCTGAGAGGGCACACCTGTGAAGTGAAAACCATTTCCGGTGACTACCTCTTGAAGCTCATCAAGAGAATGCCAAGAGTGTGCAAAGCAGTCATCAAAGCAAAAGGTGGCTACTTTGAAGAACCTAGAATATAAGACATATTTTCAGTTATTTCACACTTTTTTGTTAAGTATATAATTCCACATGTGTTAATTCATAGTTTTGATGCCTTCAGTGTGAATGTACAATTTTCATAGTCATGAAAATACAGAAAAATCTTTAAATGAGAAGGTGTGTCCAAACTTTTGGTCTGTACTGTAGGTTCATGGAATTCAACCTATTACCTAACATGTTGACAGATGCTAATTGCCCCATATTAGGGGAAATATTCCTTTCCGACTCCACATACGGCAATCAGACCAGTCCCCTGGATGTATTAATACATTTCCAGGATGAATAACAGAGGGACAGCACAACATAGAGTTGCAAGAAAAGATTCTGCAGCATTTTACTAGAAATTTGACTTTAAGAGGTGCTGATACTTGTGATAAGTGTGAGGTAAGTACTTGTGGGCCACCTACTTTGCATTTACTGGCATTATCTGGGTCCCTGTAATTGGCATCTGTAGCGGCATTCGCTGATGGGAAATCTTAGGCTAGCTCTAAGGCACTAATGGCTCATTATAGTTGGGCCAGGGCCTATTATAGATCTCCTATTGAGACTGAGGGGCTTCCAGTTCCTCCTCTGTATAAATGCAGAGCCGTATGTGTCCGCCAGCAGTGGACTTTGAGATCACACTTGTATGGCTGCCAGTGACTGACAGATGAATCTCTCTCCAGGGACAGATTCTCTGTTACATGTGCTGTTTTTCTCATAGACCTCTATCTACACCGATCAGCCATAGCAGTACAACAACCTGCCCGATATTGTGCAGGCCTCTCTCATACTGCCATGGACGCTGCAGTGCCCTGTGGTATCTGGCACTAGACATTATCGGCACATCCTCCTATAAGTCCTGTGCGTGGCTCGGTGAGGCCTCCACGGATCGGACTTGTTTTTCTCCACCACATCCCACAGTTGATCGGATTGAGATCTGGGGGGATTAGGACACAAGTCATCTCCTTGTCATATTGCTCAACAGTTTTTGTGGCAGGGGGCATTATCCTACTGAAAAGGGCACTGCCATTCTTGTAAATGCTAGAACCCAAGGTATCCCATCAGAGCGCTGCCCCATCACCCTGCCTCCGCCGGCTCGTCTTCCCATAGTGAATCCTGGTGAATGATTCCTAGGACCTGGCACCTTCTTCCATTCCTCCATGGTCCAGTTGTGATGCTCATGTGCCCATTGTAGGAGCTTTTGGTGGTGGTCAGGGATCTGCATGGGCTCTCTGACCGGTCTGTGACTGCACAGCCCCATACACCGCACACTGCGATGTTCTGTGTCATAGCCAGTACTACAGTAGCTCTACACTAGGCTTACCGTGTACATAAATGACCTTTGGGATCACAGGACCCTGTCGCTGGTTGACAGATTGTCCCTCCTAGGACCACTTTTGGTCAGTATGAAGCACTGCATGCATGGACCTGCCATCGTCAACCCATCATAACTGGCCCTAGTCAGAGTTGCTCAATTTTTTATGCTTGCCCATTTTTTCTGCTTTTAACACATCGGTTTCAAGTAGTGACTATTTAGTTACTGCCTGATATATTCCATCCCTGACAATGACAGCGTGTGATATAAATTCTGTTCAAAGTCTCCCTTCCAACTCATTGCCCAAGAGGGATCACACGGCCAGCTTCTTGGCTTCTTTAAAGGAGTTTTCCGCTACTCGGACAACCCCTTCTGAATCCAAATGCTTCCCCCTAGTAAGATAATAACACCTATACTCACTTCCGGTGTCAGCACTGGCTCACCCGGGGCTCACGTGACACTGTTATGTCACACAATTGCAATGGGCCTCAAGGCGGTAGCCGCGGGCACGGGACTCGTTTTTTGTTCCCCGGCATACAACAGAAAAACAGGGTCCATTATCAGTGTGTGTACCGGTTACCATGATGGACACTTCCCAGCTTCTCTGGTTTGCCACGCATTGCACGGCTCCGATTCCCCAAGACTCCACGAACGGGAAACCACACCAGACCGTAAAAATGAACTCAGCTTTACTAACAGTTGTAATTACACACAAAAAGCAGCAATAGATGCAGATATCGTTCTTTAAGTTACACAACGGTGACATGTCTCCGGCAAACATCTTCAGCGGCACAGTTGGTGAAATTAGCAGAACAGAGTTAGGGACTTACAATCTTCCTAGCTATAACACTTAGCTGAGCCTTTCAGTAATCACTATCTTTCAGCCCACCTTTTCGGGAACCACGTAAACGAAGCGCCTGTGGCTTCCACTTTACTGACTGTGGCCCCAGTCTCGCTGACTCATCTCTTCTCAGACCTGCAGCTTCCAAGACCTGGCGAACACTTTTCCATTCCCAGAGACCCTTAGGGACTCTAACAAAGTTGCTGACCGTTCGTTCCCTTCCACAACTTGCCTGCTGAGTGTCTTCTGCTGCCACAGACGTCGTACTTCTTAGGTGTTAACTTTTCTCTCCTTCGCTGCTGTCTCTGCTGACTTCTTCAACACACAGATGAAGATCACCTTGACCAGAAGGTATCCTTACTTCTTCACTTGCCAACACTAAACTAACTTCCTATCCCTAAATCTACCCAGAGATTCCCAATCCTCCTACCCACTATGGGCCGGCCCTACAGTTAACCCTGTCTTCCCTACTATCAGGAACTGCAGCCACAGAAGGATAACTATAAAGTATAATACAGTAAAATACATTTTCATTCATTTAAACGACAGGAGTTGTCAGGGGAGTGGAACACCATCCTCACACAATCCCTGCAGCCAATCAGCGCTGGCGTCACTCTCCTCTCCTATGGATGTAATTGACAGGTGGAGGACGTGAGAGGGCAGCAGCAGTTCTCACTTCCTCCAGATGTAAGTGATTTGTCCGAAGGCAGGGAGAGTGAAGCGGCCACTGGTTGGCTGCAGGGATTGCGTGACGTAACATTGTCACGCTATCGCTGAGAGAGCTGAAAAGACACCTCTGGAACAGAGTCGGCACCAGAGGTGAGTATAAGTGTTATTATTTCAATTCAGGCAAATATACGGATTGAGAAGGGGTTATTTGAGTAGTGGACAACACCTTTAATAGATTACAGATCAGAGGGCGTCATACAATCAGATCACCTGTTGCTAGGGAAATGTAATATTATAGCACATGACTGTCCACTCGATGGATAAAGTGGAGTCTCTGACCTCTATAACTTCCACTGGTCCTTATAGGTTATTTGGAAATCACAGTCTTTATATGACAATCCATTTTAATAGTACTGAAAATTATCTATATGTATACGTAATGGTAGTGGTAATGCACCCTGCCGCCATATTGGAGAAAAATGGTAAGGTGACACATAATTCTTGCACAGTTCTCTCTCTCCTTTATGTGCCCTTGTCTTTTTCATTCTGGAATGTATAAATCTCTCTATATAATGAATGTAGACAATAATGTCTTCACTCTGATCTCACTCAGTCTTTGTGTCTGATTGCAGGAAGTTATATTACGGAGATATTCATGCCGAGCAGGTGAGACGGGTAAATGGGTAAAGAATCTGTGGGTAAAAGTATATTCATCTTTTCAATCCAGGATTTACACAATGAATGTGCTTTATTATAACAGGAATGTAACATATCCACAGTGCAATGTAATGAAATAGCCATATATAGTGACCACTGGGTTACCATAGTGTACGGGCGAAATGACGTCCACCTTCACCCTTAAATTCTACATAACACATTTTGTATAGGCAAGTTTAAAGGGAACCTGAGGGCAAAAAAAAATTGTATCCACCCGCAGCCATAGAAGTAACCTACAGGTAAATACCATATGAAATATATGTGACTTTCTAATTGGAACTGCGGCTACAGAGAGAAAATAAAGTTATATTCTCCCTGCAGCCGCTCCCTTCCAGTAAAATGGGGAGGTGAAATTGGCTGGCTCGGTCAACTTTAATGTATATGGGGTCCTAAAGGATTTTTAGGGGGCATTCTATAAAAAGAAAGTGTAACTATAGATTAAAGGAGTTGCCTGGCCTTAGGGTACAAGTCTTCAGTCACTATGTGACTGAAGACTTGTGAATCCTCACATTGTGCATACTTCGGGTTGTGAGGATTATCCGGTGCTGGAGGCAGGCATGTGATCACAAGTATGCAGTTTGCACAGATACAGCCGACTAGAAGGAATTCAGGCGTATTGAGTGAAGCTGGACACGTCTAGTCGGAATTTGGCCGGAAGTATGCAAATTGCATATTTGCGGTCACATGACCGGCCGCTCCTGGCGCCGAAGAATCCTCACAGCACTCACTGTGCACACTGTGAGGATTCACAAGTCTGCTGTTACATAAAGTGACTGCAGACTTGTACCCTAAGGCGCCGGACAACCCCTTTAATTATTTTTCCTCTAAGTAGCAGTAAAGTTCTATTTTAAAGTTCTTTCTTTTTGCACCCATTGCTTTGGGAAGCTGTATGAAAATGAATTGATGTTTTCCCCCACTGAACTCAATAATAAATTAGGATTAATTCTGATGCCCCTAGTGGCTATGTGAGAAATAGCACTATATATGTAGCTGTTACATTTGAGCCAAGTCTTGGGAATTTACTCTAATTACAGTAGACAATCCCTTTAACTGGTTGAATGTTCAGAACAGTTTAACAGTATTTTCTAGATTAGAGAAAACTAACTATTTTTGTCCAGAAACAGCGCCACAGCTGTCTTCAGGCTAAGCATGGTATTGCTGTTTTTTCTAAAAAAATAAAAAATAAAAAGCTGCTAAATGTATCTAGTCCTGGACACTGTCTTTAAGAAAATGCAGATACAATAAATCTGCAATAGCATCTATAATCTATTATCTAGTAATAGTATGTAGTGAAAGCTGATAAAATGATATTTTAATATTCTCAAAAATTCCTTCAAAAATTGTGCAGGATTTTGGATTCACAATTAACACAGAAGATTGATGCGGTTTAATAATCTTGTAATGTTACAGCTATCAATGAGGTTATTGATCCCCATAACATGTGCTACCATCAGTTCCCTCTATGACTATTACAAGCCACAGTTAAAAGACAGTGTGAAAACAGAGAAAACATGAGAAATGGTTAGAAAATTAAGCTGTAAAGTTTTGATCGGTGGAGATCTGACTCCTAGGGATCTCCCACCAGTGCCTTAAACTAAGCAATACCCCTTTTAATATGGATCTGTAGACAAAAAATAGATTATTATAGTAATCTCACCTTGTGTCCAGCAGGTGGCAGTCCTGAGCCAAAAGCAAACAAATCCAGAAGACCAAATCCAGAGGAGCAGCAGGTGAGTGGTGCAGAGACGTGTTAGTAGGTATCACTGTTTTATCAGGGACCTATGGCATGTGTTTTATCATAATTATTATAAATTGTAGCCAAAAAGGCAAAAAAAAAGAAATAAAATTAAAATTAAAAAAGTAATGTAGAAAGCCGGAATGTGTGAATAAGTAGCCGTGAGTTTGCTATCTGCATGAATGTATGCCGGCCAGAGGGCAGCGCACATTTGTATCGTACTTTACACCAGTGAATTGGAATTATGATGGATTTGTCGGGCGTGCTTGCCAATATATCATTCTGCCTATACTCTGCCCACTTTTCTAAAAGTTGGCAGAACTGGCTGGGGACTGGCGCAAAAGTGTAAAAAGTCGCAAAATTGTTACGCAACATCAATTTGCGCAAAACAACTTTGACATTTCAAGCAGTTTTGCTCCAAAAATCTGGTGAAAACTGCTTGATGAATTGGGATTTTAATCGTAAAGGTAAAGAAAGCCATTCAACACAGATCTGTAGGGGGAAATTCACACTTAGATTTATTGCAGAAATTTCGGTGACTGCCATTTATTTGAATGTGGCTTCTACAGCGGAAAGTCATCATAAACAGGCTGCAGAATCATCCCCACAGTGGGGTCATGCGCAGGCTGCAGAATCATCCCCACAGTGGGGCCATGCACAGGCTGCAGAATCATCCCCACAGTGGGGTCATGCACAGGCTGCAGAATCATCCCCACAGTGGGGTCATGCACAGGCTGCAGAACCATCCCCACAGTGGGGTCATGCACAGGCTGCAGAACCATTCCCACAGTGGGGCCATGCACAGGCTGCAGAATCATCCCCACAGTGGGGCCATGCACAGGCTGCAGAATCATCCCCACAGTGGGGTCATGCACAGGCTGCAGAATCATCCCCACAGTGGGGCCATGCACAGGCTGCAGAATCATCCCCACAGTGGGACCATGCACAGGCTGCAGAATCATCCCCACAGTGGGGTCATGCACAGGCTGCAGATTCATCCCCACAGTGGGGTCATGCACAGGCTGCAGAACCATCCCCACAGTGGGGTCATGCACAGGCTGCAGAACCATCCCCACAGTGGGATCATGCACAGGCTGCAGAATCATCCCCACAGTGGGGTCATGCACAGGCTGCAGAATCATCCCCACAGTGGGACCATGCACAGGCTGCAGAATCATCCCCACAGTGGGGTCATGCACAGGCTGCAGAATCATCCCCACAGTGGGGCCATGCACAGGCTGCAGAATCATCCCCACAGTGGGGTCATGCACAGGCTGCAGATTCATCCCCACAGTGGGGTCATGCACAGGCTGCAGAATCATCCCCACAGTGGGGTCATGCACAGGCTGCAGAACCATCCCCACAGTGGGGTCATGCACAGGCTGCAGAATCATCCCCACAGTGGGGTCATGCACAGGCTGCAGAATCATCCCCACAGTGGGGTCATGCACAGGCTGCAGAACCATCCCCACAGTGGGGTCATGCACAGGCTGCAGAACCATCCCCACAGTGGGATCATGCACAGGCTGCAGAATCATCCCCACAGTGGGGTCATGCACAGGCTGCAGAATCATCCCCACAGTGGGGTCATGCACAGGCTGCAGAATCATCCCCACAGTGGGGCCATGCACAGGCTGCAGAATCATCCCCACAGTGGGGTCATGCACAGGCTGCAGAATCATCCCCACAGTGGGGTCATGCACAGGCTGCAGAACCATCCCCACAGTGGGGTCATGCACAGGCTGCAGAACCATCCCCACAGTGGGGTCATGCACAGGCTGCAGAACCATTCCCACAGTGGGGCCATGCACAGGCTGCAGAATCATCCCCACAGTGGGGCCATGCACAGGCTGCAGAATCATCCCCACAGTGGGGCCATGCACAGGCTGCAGAATCATCCCCACAGTGGGGCCATGCACAGGCTGCAGAATCATCCCCACAGTGGGGTCATGCACAGGCTGCAGAATCATCCCCACAGTGGGGTCATGCACAGGCTGAAGAACCATCACCACAGTGGGGTCATGCACAGGCTGCAGAACCATTCCCACAGTGGGGCCATGCACAGGCTGCAGAATCATCCCCACAGTGGGGCCATGCACAGGCTGCAGAATCATCCCCACAGTGGGGCCATGCACAGGCTGCAGAATCATCCCCACAGTGGGGCCATGCACAGGCTGCAGAATCATCCCCACAGTGGGACCATGCACAGGCTGCAGAATCATCCCCACAGTGGGGTCATGCACAGGCTGCAGATTCATCCCCACAGTGGGGTCATGCACAGGCTGCAGAATCATCCCCACAGTGGGGTCATGCACAGGCTGCAGAATCATCCCCACAGTGGGGTCATGCACAGGCTGCAGAACCATCCCCACAGTGGGGTCATGCACAGGCTGCAGAACCATCCCCACAGTGGGGTCATGCACAGGCTGCAGAATCATCCCCACAGTGGGGTCATGCACAGGCTGCAGAATCATCCCCACAGTGGGGTCATGCACAGGCTGCAGAATCATCCCCACAGTGGGGTCATGCACAGGCTGCAGAACCATCCCCACAGTGGGGTCATGCACAGGCTGCAGAATCATCCCCACAGTGGGGTCATGCACAGGCTGCAGAATCATCCCCACAGTGGGGTCATGCACAGGCTGCAGAATCATCCCCACAGTGGGGCCATGGACAGGCTGCAGAATCATCCCCACAGTGGGGTCATGCACAGGCTGCAGAATCATCCCCACAGTGGGGTCATGCACAGGCTGCAGAACCATCCCCACAGTGGGGTCATGCACAGGCTGCAGAACCATTCCCACAGTGGGGCCATGCACAGGCTGCAGAATCATCCCCACAGTGGGGCCATGCACAGGCTGCAGAATCATCCCCACAGTGGGGTCATGCACAGGCTGCAGAATCATCCCCACAGTGGGGTCATGCACAGGCTGCAGAATCATCCCCACAGTGGGGCCATGGACAGGCTGCAGAATCATCCCCACAGTGGGGTCATGCACAGGCTGCAGAATCATCCCCACAGTGGGGTCATGCACAGGCTGCAGAACCATCCCCACAGTGGGGTCATGCACAGGCTGCAGAACCATTCCCACAGTGGGGCCATGCACAGGCTGCAGAATCATCCCCACAGTGGGGCCATGCACAGGCTGCAGAATCATCCCCACAGTGGGGCCATGCACAGGCTGCAGAATCATCCCCACAGTGGGGCCATGCACAGGCTGCAGAATCATCCCCACAGTGGGGTCATGCACAGGCTGCAGAATCATCCCCACAGTGGGGTCATGCACAGGCTGCAGAACCATCCCCACAGTGGGGTCATGCACAGGCTGCAGAACCATTCCCACAGTGGGGCCATGCACAGGCTGCAGAATCATCCCCACAGTGGGGCCATGCACAGGCTGCAGAATCATCCCCACAGTGGGGTCATGCACAGGCTGCAGAATCATCCCCACAGTGGGGCCATGCACAGGCTGCAGAATCATCCCCACAGTGGGACCATGCACAGGCTGCAGAATCATCCCCACAGTGGGGTCATGCACAGGCTGCAGATTCATCCCCACAGTGGGGTCATGCACAGGCTGCAGAACCATCCCCACAGTGGGGTCATGCACAGGCTGCAGAACCATCCCCACAGTGGGGTCATGCACAGGCTGCAGAATCATCCCCACAGTGGGGTCATGCACAGGCTGCAGAATCATCCCCACAGTGGGGTCATGCACAGGCTGCAGAATCATCCCCACAGTGGGGTCATGCACAGGCTGCAGAACCATCCCCACAGTGGGGTCATGCACAGGCTGCAGAATCATCCCCACAGTGGGGTCATGCACAGGCTGCAGAATCATCCCCACAGTGGGGTCATGCACAGGCTGCAGAATCATCCCCACAGTGGGGCCATGGACAGGCTGCAGAATCATCCCCACAGTGGGGTCATGCACAGGCTGCAGAATCATCCCCACAGTGGGGTCATGCACAGGCTGCAGAACCATCCCCACAGTGGGGTCATGCACAGGCTGCAGAACCATTCCCACAGTGGGGCCATGCACAGGCTGCAGAATCATCCCCACAGTGGGGCCATGCACAGGCTGCAGAATCATCCCCACAGTGGGGCCATGCACAGGCTGCAGAATCATCCCCACAGTGGGGCCATGCACAGGCTGCAGAATCATCCCCACAGTGGGGTCATGCACAGGCTGCAGAATCATCCCCACAGTGGGGTCATGCACAGGCTGCAGAACCATCCCCACAGTGGGGTCATGCACAGGCTGCAGAACCATTCCCACAGTGGGGCCATGCACAGGCTGCAGAATCATCCCCACAGTGGGGCCATGCACAGGCTGCAGAATCATCCCCACAGTGGGGTCATGCACAGGCTGCAGAATCATCCCCACAGTGGGGCCATGCACAGGCTGCAGAATCATCCCCACAGTGGGACCATGCACAGGCTGCAGAATCATCCCCACAGTGGGGTCATGCACAGGCTGCAGATTCATCCCCACAGTGGGGTCATGCACAGGCTGCAGAATCATCCCCACAGTGGGGTCATGCACAGGCTGCAGAACCATCCCCACAGTGGGGTCATGCACAGGCTGCAGAATCATCCCCACAGTGGGGTCATGCACAGGCTGCAGAATCATCCCCACAGTGGGGTCATGCACAGGCTGCAGAACCATCCCCACAGTGGGGTCATGCACAGGCTGCAGAACCATCCCCACAGTGGGGTCATGCACAGGCTGCAAAATCATCCCCACAGTGGGGTCATGCACAGGCTGCAGAATCATCCCCACAGTGGGGTCATGCACAGTCTGCAGAACCATCCCCACAGTGGGGTCATGCACAGGCTGCAGAACCATCCCCACAGTGGGGTCATGCACAGGCTGCAGAATCATCCCCACAGTGGGGTCATGCACAGGCTGCAGAATCATCCCCACAGTGGGGTCATGCACAGGCTGCAGAATCATCCCCACAGTGGGGTCATGCACAGGCTGCAGAATCATCCCCACAGTGGGGTCATGCATAGGCTGCAGAATCATCCCCACAGTGGGGTCATGCACAGGCTGCAGAATCATCCCCACAGTGGGGTCATGCACAGGCTGCAGAATCATCCCCACAGTGGGGTCATGCACAGGCTGCAGAATCATCCCCACAGTGGGGTCATGCACAGGCTGCAGAATCATCCCCACAGTGGGGTCATGCACAGGCTGCAGAATCATCCCCACAGTGGGGTCATGCACAGGCTGCAGAATCATCCCCACAGTGGGGCCATGCGCAGGCTGCAGAATCATCCCCACAGTGGGGTCATGCGCAGGCTGCAGAATCATCCCTAATCCCATGTACTGTTTTTCTAGTTACTGGATTTAATGATTGTTGAGGATTAGAAAAGCATAACTTCTTTCTCCCAGAATCATATCTGCTCATACATTGTGTTTGTTATTTGCAGCCTCAGCTCCATTGAAGTGAATGGTGCTGAGCTACAATACCATAACCAACCTGTGAACGGCAGTGTTTGTGGGGGAAAAAAAGCCATGTTTTACTACTAATACTGGACATATTCTGAAGTGGCTATTACTATGGATGGTTTTTTTTTTTAGAATCTTTGTATTTTCTATTTATCTATATCTTTTCTCCTTTATACTTTCAGGATCTATCACCTGTTTCCAAAGCTGTGGTAAAATTTGACTTTATGGCCGAGTCAGAAAAGTGAGTGAGTATGACTTTATTTCTATTTATTAATTTTCTCAATATACAGTATATATGGTAAATATGTACATTTTATTTCAGGCTTTTATGTTTTTGCAGGTCACTTTTATATACTTTTCTTTCAATGTTTGATAACTTGGCTCTTGGCTCTCTGTATGGGCTTTGTTCATCTGCCTATAGCAAACCTGTGACATTGTTTATTCCAAGTGAGTGCTGCAGCCCATCAGTGGCCACTGATGGGCTGCAGCCTTCACAATTCCACCCACCATCCAATATCAGTAAGGTAGATGGAGATACTGTAGGTGAGTACATGGCTTAGCTATGTCAATTAGTCGCATAAACTTTAAATGGATTGGTAATATATACCTGTGTGACCACTGCTTCATTCAATTTCTTCCACAATGATGGTTTCTGACCTAAGGAGTCATGATCGGTTTGGGTCCCAGCAGGGATCATGCATGTACAGATGAAACCAGACGTTTACATTCACTATATAAAAAGACACATATGTTTTTCTCAATATCTGATATGAAATCGGAATAAACCTTTCTCGTTTTAGGTCAATTAGGATTATACCATAATTTTTAATATTTGCCAAATGCCAGAATAATGAGAGAGAGAGAATGTTTTAAGCATTTTTATTACTTACTGCAAAGTCAAAAGTTTACATACATTTCATTAGTATTTGGTACCATTGCCCTTAAACTGAATGACTTGGGTGAAACATTTGGGATATCCTTCCACAAGCTTCTCACAATAGTTGGTCGGAATTTGGTCCCATTCCTCCTGACAAAACTGGTGTAACTGATCTGGTTTGTAGGTCGCCTTGCTGGTACCTGCCTTTTCAGCTTTGCCCATAAATATTCAACAGGATTGAGATCAGGGCTTTGTGATGGCCACTCCAAAACATTGACTTTGTTATCCTTAAGCCACTTTGTTACCATTTTGGCAGTATGCTTTTGGTTATTGTCCATTTGGAAGACCCATTTCCGCCCAAGCTTTAACTTCCTGGCTGATGTCTTGAGATCCTGCTTCAGTATTTCCACATAATCTTCTTTTCTCATGATGTCATCTACTGTATTTTGTGAAGTGCACCAGTCCCTCCTGCAGCAAAACAACCCCACAACATGATGCTGCCACCCCCGTGTTTCACAGATGGGATGGTGTTCTCAGGCTTCCAAGCTTCTCTCTTTTTCCTCCAAACATAATGATGGTCATTATGCCCAAAAATTTCAATTTTAGTTTCATCAGACCACAGGGCATGTCTACAAAAAATTAAGGTCTTTGCTCCTGTGTGCATTTGCAAACATTATTCTGGCTTTTATGTTTCTTTTGGAGTAATGGCTTCTTCCTGGCAGAGTGGCCTTTTAGCCCATTTTGATACAGTACTCGTTTCACTGTGGATATTGACACAATCTTACCAGCTCCCGCCATCATCTTCACAAGGTCTTTTGCTTTTGTCCTTGGGTTGATATGTACTTGTCGAACCAAAGCACGTTCATCTCTGGGACACAGAACCCGTCTCCTTCCTGAGCGGTATGATGGCTGGACATTCCCATCTTGTTTGTACTTGCGTATAATTGTTTGTACAGATGAACGAGGCACCTTCAGGTATCTTGAAATTGTACCCAAGGATGAGCCAGACTTGTGCAAGTCCACACTTCTCTTCCTGATATCTTGGCTGATTTATTTAGCCTTTCCCATGATGCTACACAAAGAAGCAGTGTGTTTCAGGTGTGCATTAAAATGCATCCACAGGTGTGTCAGAAGCTTCCAAACACATGACATCATCAAATGGTCAGTCCAGAATTGTTTAAAGGCATAGTAATCTTAGTGTATGTAAACTTTTCACTTTGCAGTAAGTAATAAAAATGCCTTAAAACATTCTCTCTCTCTCATGATTCTGGCATTTGGCAAATATTAAAAATGCTGGTAATCCTAATTGACCTAAAACGGGAAAGGTTTATTCTGATTTCATGTCAGATATTAAGAAAAACATGCAGATGTGTATTTTTATATAGTGTATAGAAACTTCTGGTTTCAACTGTATATAACCTATCCTGTACAGCTAAATTATTAAAACAACCAAGGGTCTAAGGTAGAGCGTTTCTCCTCGGGGAGAGTGCCAAACCAGCGTAAGGAGACTTATAGGCCATGCAGTGCTCCACTGGGAATTTTAAATATGCAAATAGCCTCTTCAGAAAAAAGAGGACTTTATCTCTGGCACCACTTATTGGATGTAGCAAACCTAAAAGTTAATAATGCAAATGTTCCCCCTTAGACCACAGCCAGGGGCCTCTCCTAAAGCCAAATCAGATCTCCTGCTTTGCTCTGATGAAGGGCAACACCCTGAAACACGTTTCTCCAAATGGATTTCTGGCTTGGCTTCTTCTCCTAAGTCATGTGGCAAGGCTTGTTAAAGGGACGATATTGACTTTTAGCTGACGCCAGACCTAAAGTCCTCTTCCTTATGAAGAGGCTATTTGCATAATTAAAACAGCCAAACTACTTTTCCTATAACAAGTGGTGCTTCAGTTTTGGAGTCTACCTAGACCCCAATCAGCTTTCTAGAGAAGGTGACCTCAGATGAATGAGTCTTCTTAACAGTGGACAATTCCTTTAAGGAAGTTAGAATAGAGTGAAGATCAATAATCCACTGTGGATTATTATCTACTAAGCCTATGAAATGTGGCAGTGACAGTGATAACTGCAACATAATTCAGCTTAAGCTGTCTGATATGATCTTGCATCTGACAGAATACAGATTATTCTGTACATTTATTCTGTAGAGAGATTTCCTTGCAGCGTGGGACCACGGTCAATATCCTGAAGAAAATAGATGATCACTGGCTGCTGGGAGAACAAGATGGAAGGAGAGGCATTTTCCCGGAGACCTACGTCAGGGTCAGTAGTTATCTACATATGTATGTATGTTGCTAATATTGACGCCTTGCAGAAAATAACAATTATTTGTAAAATAGTCCTCTTCTGACCGTGAATGTCGGAAGTGTTAAACTAGCCTTATCTGTGATCAACTGATCATGACTGATCGACTTGTAATGATCATTTCCCGTGATCACATCATAATGATCGTTTCCCTCGATCAACTGATCATGTCTGGCCCACTCATAATGGTTAATTATTATCCATGATTAAAATGATGGTCCCTATTACTAACTCATAATAAATAATTAATCTGCAGACCGGATATTATAGAGCAGGAGGAGCTGATCAGATTGATAGACATTTTTGTGGGAAAATTTTCCGAAAAACTTGGATTTTATTCATTGAAATCCCCGGTGACTGTATGCTTATGCGTCCAGTGGGCGGTCCTATTCATTGTTTCATAGTTGTTAGTCACTAGTAGGACCGCCCACTGGACTCAGTGACTGTATACAATAATTTCAATGAATAACGTACAAGTTATACTGAGTCTTTTCCCACAAACCTATATATCATTTTTCTCAGCTTCTCCTTCTCTATACCGGGTTGTCATCAGATCGGACTGCATGAACAACGTGACGGGTTCCCTTTAGTTATCAAGTCATAATGTCTATTACCCATTTTCAAATGACAATGACTGATCTATTCATAACCATCCTCTCGTCAGCACATAATTACTGCTCAGCCGGCACTCATTATGTATTGTGAGCAAATCATGATCATGTCTCAGTATCAACTCATGATTCCTGATCAACTCATTACGATCATTTCATCTGATCACCTTGTGATGCCTGATCAACTTCTTAAGATTGTGTCTTCTGATCAACTCGTGACGCCTGATCAACTCATTATTATCTCTTCTGATCAACTGTGATTCCTGGATTAACTCCTTAAGTTCATGTCTTCTGATCAACTCGTAATGCCTGATTACCTCCTTAAGATTGTATCTTCTGATCAACTCGTGATGCCTGATCAACTCATTACGATCATTTCATCTGATCACCTTGTGATGCCTGATCAACTTCTTAAGATTGTGTCTTCTGATCAACTCGTGACACCTGATCAACTCATTATTATCTCTTCTGATCAACTGTGATTCCTGGATTAACTCCTTAAGTTCATGTCTTCTGATCAACTTGTGATGCCCGATCAACTCATTACGATCGTGTCTTCTGATCAACTCGTAATGCCTGATCAACTCCTTAAGATTGTATCCTCTGATCAACTTGTGAAGCCTGATCAACTCATTACGATCATCTGTTCTGATCAACTAGTAATGCCTGATCAACTCCTTACGATCGTGTCTTCTGATCAACTCGAGATGCCTGATCAACTCATTAAGATCATGTCTTCTGTTCAACTAGTAATGCCTGATTAATTCATAAGGGTCTTCTATCATGAACTAATTATTTTATACTAATTATGACTTTAGGTCAGCACATAATGACCACAGACTTGCCTGACCACCTTTGTGCGATCGTCCTAATATATTAATCATTATTTGTTTCCCCCTCCAGGTTCTGACCCCAGGTGAGCCTGAACCAATGGAGACCCCTCAGCTCTCAGGAATTGCCCTTTATGATTTCAAGGCGGATTCTGAAAGAGAGCTACCTCTCCGTAAAGTAAGGGACGGTGCCTGTGTTATTAGAATTCCTCTACCTGTCATTCCTACATGTACAAACAAACAATGGAAACCATGGCAGCTAGAACGTAACCATAAGCCTCGTCCACCATAAACCGATTGTGCTTGATTTATGTGCTGCCATTTTCTTCTATTATTTTTAGAATATTTTGATGATTTTAATTGTCTTTTTATGAGAGAGCACATAAATATATTGTCTTTACAAGCTACCAACACGGAATGATGAGACTCAATCGTCTAGAAAAAGAGAATTCCACTATACCTGGTACTGTTATGGGACTGATGTGGCTGTGATAGACTTGTCTGCTTATATTCCCCATAATACAACAAGTCTGAGGCCTAGTTTCATACAACTCTGCCACTCCTCTGTTATTCCTCTTGGAAATTTAGGAATAAATTATAATCTGGCAGTTGTCGTTCCCTTTGTCAATTGTGTTCCTATAGAGCAGGAGGAGCTGATTATATAAATATACATTTTATGTGGGGAAAAGTTTCTGTAAAACTTGCATTTTATTCATTGAAATCTCTGGTGATTTTATGCTTATGAGTCCAGTGGGCGGTCCTATTCATTGCTGGATAGCTGCCAGTCACCAGTAGGACCGCCTACTGGACTCTTATGTATATAATGATTTCAATGAATAAAGTGTGCTCCTCCTAGTGTCAGGATTGCACCCTCTTTACAAGGGGACAGAAAATGTTCAATGCTCAATTTATTTCTTAATTTTTAGGAGACATAACACAACCATAGATTGTGTCTTTCCTCTAAGATTTCTAAGATGCTCCAGAAGAATATGAAGGTCACATATAGTCAATGTATAAGGGTCTTCTTTGCCCCCATTTCAGCTTTTTGATAAATATGATACGTAGTGCACCGAAGTTTGAAAGCTGCAACACGTGAATCAATCTGACCCACTTTATATCATATTAATGCCTAGTTTTGCATGCCTCACTTATGATTGACAGCACTGGCTTTCCTGAGCTTTCTCTGCACACCGTGCACACTCCAGGCAAGCCAGTGCTGTCAATCACCAGTAAGGGAGGTGTGGCAGGCAAAACCACTGGGTAGAACGATGCACTGAGCCTTTGGCCACACCCAGGGTGCACCAAGGACCCTAATCAGCATATGTGATAAAACGTCAGTTTCTGCAGGACGGAGGTAGCTATTAGATCACTAAAGGTGGAATCTTTATAGACTATATCCCCTAGAAGACGTGGGCTTAGTTTATACTGCCGGTTTGGACTGACAGTCTCCCTTTAAGAGCTTTTCTGTAATGACATTCCTGACATTCGTGCTCGGGGGCGGATATAGCATATGTGTAACCTGCACAGCTGCACATCAGCGCTGCAGGCAAAGCTGCCTTACCAGAACAATGGAGCAGATTTACTAAACCTGTCTAATATTTCATCAGTGTAAACTTAGACGAGACAGTTCTAAAATGGCTAAAAATTTATTACAGCGGCTCACGCTGAATGACAAATTTGGACATTTTTTGTCTAACCTCACGCCACCGCTTGGTTGTCTTTCTATCAAAATTTGGGTGTAATTTTGGCACAAAAAAGTGTATAAAACAATGAATGTTGTGCAAGGCGTTTACCCAACTTCTTGATGCAAAAAGGGCAGACATCTACTGCTTGGCGCGGCTGAGCGGTCATGTGTTTTCCATTGGGGAGAGAGGAGAAAGACACTGCCAGACCTACTCTGGCAGTGACATATCTCCCCTGAAAACGAAAGTATCTGACATCAAAATTCCAACATGTCCGATGCTGAGTGCTTGGCGCGGTGATGTGTTTTCCGTTGAGGAGAGCGAAGAAAGCATAATCTGGCAGTGGCTTATCTCCCCTGAAAACACAATTATCTGACGTCAAAATTCCAACATGTCCGATGCTGGGTTCTTGGGGTGACTGAGTGATCACGTGTTTTTCGTTGGGGAGAGAGGAGAAAGACGCTGCCAGACATAATCTGGCAATAGCTTATCTCCTCTGAAAACAAAAGTATCTGACGTCAAAATTTCCAACATGTCATCTTCCGTGACAGCATCTGTTGGGGAAGAGTCAGGGGTGCCATACACTTCAGATGGTTGGCCAGTCCCGCAGAAATTGGTGGGTTCAGCCAACTTTCATCTTATGTGTATGGGGGCCTTTGGACAGCATCTTTGCAAGGATCTAATGAATTCAATGACTGAGAATTACTGGTGGACTCTAATTTATGAGAGAAATTGACCCAGAGAGGACATGAGGCCATAAACTGTTCATGCACGAAGGCCCATGGGCAATAATTAGTACCAGGAGCAAATGTATATAGGTCTGGCATGAGCGCAGGATATCAGGTGCAGCCGGTCTGTGTGACATATTTATGTGCTTATTACTGAGAATTATCCGGTTATAAACTCATCTCATGATGCCGGCGTGAAATTGACAGAAGTGCTGTTGCCATAGGCGTGTAAACATGAATTATACATTGGCTTCATCTCTAAGGAGGATGACAGCAAAAAACATGACACGTCAACTCAACCTTATGGAAACATTCCTGGGCCTGGGGTGGAACGTAGGACAATGGGAGGGAGAGGTGCCGGCCGTTATATATGTGAGAAGTACAGGGGTGGTGACGTAAAATGACGTACAATTTAGAAACCAGTGACATAGTACATTACAGATCACTAATGTGCCAGCAATTTCTGTTTCCACACTGCTTTCCCAGTCTGGTGAATGGCAAACCTGCCCTTATATCCACAAATATAGAAGTAGGGGAAAATGCATGGAATCATTCATAATTAGGCAGATACTGGGAAAGCTGTGTGACAATCCTTGTGTGAACTGTAATGCCATATTGGTTGTCTCTCATCTCTTCCCATCTCCTAAATGTACAAACTGTCCATATATCCAATAATATATCAGTGGATGATGATGTAACAATTCATAATAAGGCATATTTGTGATACTAAAAGCGTGGGAAAGATGGGTGACAACCCTTACTGGAACTATAATGATTGCCATATTGGTTATCCACCATCTTTACCAGTCTCCTAAATGATAAATCTGCCAGTACATCCAGCAATAGAGAAGTAGATGATGTATGAATTCACAATTCAGGAGATTTCTTATGTCAGAAACTGGGAAAGCTGGGTGACACTGTGAGAGCTGGGTGACACTGTGAGAGCTGGGTGACACTGTGAAAGATGGGTGACACTGTGAAAGATGGGTGACACTGTGAAGGCTGGGTAACACTGTGAAGGCTGGATGACACTGTGAGAGCTGGGCGACACTGTGAAGGCTGGGTGACACTGTGAAGGCTGGGTGACACTGTGAAGGCTGGGCGACACGGTAAACGCTGGGCCACACTGTGAAAGCTGGGCGATACTGTGAAAGCTGGGCGACACTGTGAAATCTGGACGACACTGTGAAATCTGGACGACACTGTGAAATCTGGACGACACTGTGACGACTGGAGGACTGGAGGACACTGTGACATCTGGAGGACACTGTGAAATCTGGAGGACACTGTGAAATCTGGAGGACACTGAAATCTGGGCGACACTGTGAAATCTGTGCGGCACTGCGAAATCTGGGTTACATTGCAAAATCTGGGCGACACTGTGAAAGCTGGGCGACACTGCGAAAGCTGGGCGACACTGTGAAATCTGTGCGGCACTGCGAAATCTGGAGGACACTGTGAAATCTGGGTGACATTGTGAAATCTGGGTGACACTGCGAAAGCTGGGCGACACTGCGAAAGCTGGGCGACACTGTGAAATCTGTGCGGCACTGCGAAATCTGGAGGACACTGTGAAATCTGGGTGACACTGTGAAATCTGGGTGACATTGTGAAAGCTGGGCGACACTGCGAAAGCTGGGCGACACTGCAAAAGCTGGGCGACAGTGCAAAAGCTGGGTGACACTGCGAAAGCTGGGCGACACTGCGAAAGCTGGGCGACACTGCGAAAGCTGAGCGACACTGCAAAAGCTGGGTGACACTGCGAAAGCTGGGTGACAGTGCAAAAGCTGGGTGACACTGCAAAAGCTGGGTGACAGTGCAAAAGCTGGGCGACACTGCGAAAGCTGGGTGACACTGCGAAAGCAGGGCGACACTGCAAAAGCTGGGTGACACTGCGAAAGCTGGGCGACACTGTGAAATCTAGGTGACAATCCTTGTGGGAACTATAACGGGAGCCGTAATGATTTCTCCCGTCTTTGCCAGCCGCATGAATGGAACATCTGTTGTTATAGCCATCAATATATAACTAGAACATACACTGTATATTGATAATTAGGTAGGGTATATATGCTTAAGACTGATAAAGATGGGTGCCAGCGCTCATGGGAACGATAATGTAAGCTATATTGGTTGTCCCCATCTTTCACAGTCTCCTAAATAGCGAATCTGCCTGTAGATTTGCGATTCTAAAAACTGGTCAACCTTCGTGTGAACTATAATGGTGTCCGTATTGTATGTCCTCTTCTCTTCCAGTCTCATGAATAGCGGATCTATCTATATATCCAGCCACATTGAAGTAGAGCATGTAATAAGGCAGATTTGCTGACATAAGAAGGTACATTTGCAATGCTAGAAACTTGGAAAGCTGGGTGACAATCCATACAAGATCTAAAGTGTTCTTGATATTGATTGTCCTCCATGTTTCCTAGTTTCCTGATTGACAGCTATCACTCATTATTTATTCTCGTATCACAGCATTACCGGACATGTCGATTGTCACCCAGCTTTCCCAGAATCTGATATAAATGAGGACATCTGAATACAATTCTACATGTGGACAGAGTTGTATGTGCTTGCATCATTACCTGAGGGACAGACGTCTTGTCAGCCCATCCCTGCTCTGTAACATGAGGACGTCCTTGAGGAATTCCATTCCGGATACTTTGTGCTATTATACAGGCAGAGAAGTTCGGGGATGACGTCTGCTACCTGTATGGTTTATTACAACATGGCTCGTTCCTTGTACGTGACTCATTTTGACAAACAGATCAGGGTTTTTTATTATATTTAATACCGCGATATTCAGGATATTTACTTGTAGCTATTTTAGGATGAGCAGACCTTTGGAAGTCTTGCACTGTGTGCCCACTAGCAAAATGCAGATGTGATACCGCCTTATCACCTGCCATTGGAACGGACTATGCACTTTGCTGTCCGACACCCGGCACCACCACAACCACCTGTCAGCAGGTCACGTGGAACAGTACAGCGCCGTATCCTGTGTAGTAACCATTCTTGGTACTGCAACTCAATTCCTATTTAAGTGAATATGATCTGAGCTGCAGTACCTAATAATGACCACTACCCAGTGTATGGAGCTGTGCCTTTCTGACTATATACTGTGTACACCTGGGACCCTCTTACAGCTAATCACTAGTGGTGCCACTTACGGGAAATGTATCACTTTTTCTAAGAATAGTGTGGTAGATCTGCTCACTCGGCTGCACATGTAGGTAAACACGGAACACTGTCTCTTTAAATTTCTTGTTGGTTTATTAAATGTCAAAACCAATATAAAGTTCATAAAAATAAACACAGCCCATCTAGCATAACGGCAAAACAAAATAAGAAAATGTCCAGCATAGTCCTTGCACCAGCTGGGGTCAGGCCCCTCGGGGTTAGCAAAAACACACGGTTCAGCTTAGCACCAAAACACAAGCTCCTCTCTCTGGAGCTGGCCTCCAGATACTAAACCAAATCAACACCTGCGTCAAAAGGCTGGCTATTCAAAGCCCAGACCACTTCCTAGGGGTGGAGATATGGTGAATGACATCCCACCCGCACTTTGCCATTCACCAATAAAACATGCCTTTTTAAATTTGGCTGCTTAACCCTCTCTGCACCTACCATGCAGGAGAAAAACTTCCATGTTTCACATCACTGAAGCTAATAGCCTCAGTGAAACATATCTCCCCTCCAGTATTCTGCCTGTGACTTTGTCACAACAGGTAATTAATAAAATAGCACTGGATAACTCTTTTAAAGCGGTTCTTCAGGACTTTAAGACAGGCCTTCAATGTTTGATCACTGGGAATCATACTTTTAAGACCCTGGCAACCAGCACAGTGAAAGGACAGCGGTGATGTAGTATACAGCTGCAGGCTTATTCTGTGGAGGGACTGTGTATAGCAGACAGCAGTGCGAGTCCTGTTTACACAGGACGATGCGCCGACGAGAACAATGATCTGTGGTGCTGCACAAAAGATCATTTCACCCGGTTAATTGTTGGTTAGGTGATCAGCAACCTGTTTACCCAGTAAGATAATCGATAAACTAGCGTTTTTTAGCAATGCTCATTCACTATTATCTTGCAGTGTAAATGCCCCATTAAGCTGGGCATATACATTAGATGGCTTTCAGATGATTGATGCTTCGGCTGACAGCCATCTCGGCCATCTCTCCCATACACAGGAGCACTCGTTTGGCCGAGCGCATCTGTGTTTATCTATGAGTAATGTGCCGAAAGACAAGACGGCCGGTGGCTTATCCTTGGGAGAACAATGTGATTGGCAGTCCAAAATCAACCATGCGTGGTTGACATCTTTCCCGACCATCAGTTGGCCACTGCCTCCATACCATTACCATCAGCCAAACACGTCGATATCGGCTGTGGCCTTTAGATCTCTCTTATCTGTTCTGAAGACAGAAGGAGATGATCCTCCAACCAGAATGGGACCACCCTCGTTTGGGGCGGATTTACGTAAACCCTGCCCGCTTTCATCCCAGGACAGCTCCCCAAATGGACAAGATTGTATCCAACAAAATTGAGAAAGGGTCAGCAAATTTGTGACTGTTGTCCACGAGATCAGAACACCTTATTATCAGAAACTCTCGGTAGTGCACACTCAGGCTTTCAGTCTCTAACTTTAACCTCTCAGCCTCAAAGTGAGATATCAAAAAAAAGTTTTTAATTTTTTTTTTGATTGAAAAATCTTTTTTTCCTCCTGTGTAATCCTGCATAATCTGCAGCATGACTAATACAGGTAGCAGTGGAGGGAAGGCACTTTTGTAGGTTTTATTACCTCTCTGTGCACTGGCTTTATCATATTATACTGGGATCTATGTCATTTTGTGAGTTTCGCTCTCGGTTTCTGTCCTGGGTGGGGAGAGACTCTGCTATAGGAGACAGCGGCGAAATGCTGAGACGAGATCTATGAGAAAGATATTTATCTCACGTGAAACTTCTGTGTATACTGAGTCTCATCACAATCTGAACATTGCACCTATGATAACCTCATATGTACCAGGCCGTCCCATCTATATCACATAGATTCTCACAATGGTCGTTTCACTTCTCACTCCAAAAATACAGCAGCATTTACTGAACCCTACACTCCACACCAGAGAATTAGGATGTTGTGGACCTAACGGGTCACAACTTGCAGCATCCAGGCCCATCCGGATAGTTATGTCCTGCAGGGATCAGGACCGTTTTGGATCAATGCATGGGATAACCCTTTTTGAGAGTAGCATGAAGTAGTAACGAGCCCCCGGTAGTTGTCAGATTGTTACAGAGTATGGCCACCTTTTTTATGACCATTTTTCATTGTACATATAAAAATAAAGATGTAATAATGGTAAAGTTATGTATTATAGCTGAGAGCTGCATTCACTATTTTGTAGTCTTCAGAGCTGAAATCTCCCATTATTCCTTTGTTGGCTCAATGTCTTCATAGAGTTTGCTTTAAAGAATTATTGTTGTTTTATTTTTTTTAATAGTACAGGTCAAATGAAGAGACTTTGGAATATATCTCATCAGAGAAATCAGCTTCTTTCTCCTCCTGATTTGATCTTTCACTCTCACTTCAAGGGTAAAATCTGTATTCAGTGAAGGCAGATTTTCCCATTACTAAGATAGAGGTTAACAGCTGCTTCATATAAAGTTCTATGGAGAACTGTAAGGTTTGGTTTCAGGAGACCTTGCAGCAGAATGTCTGTGTCTTCCTCTAGCTCCTCGCCTCTCCATAGAATTTTAAAAGCACCAACTGTCATCTCCTATCAGTAATGGGAAAATCTGTCTTCACTGAATACAGATTTTACCCATGAAGTGAGAGTGAAAGATCAGTCCAGGAGGAGAAAGAAGCAGATTTCTCTGATAAGGTGTATTATAAAGTTGCTTATTTCCATGTGTATTTTTGATTGATGAACTAAAAATTAAAATGATGCTTACTCTTAAGATTGCAGCCCTAAACTGTAACGAGCACAAAGCAATAATATAATATACTATATGTATTAGTTATAAAATGCTGATAAAAGTTTACATACCCTCCAAAGTGGAACTTTCCTGTTCACTAACATTGGCTCTATTGGCAGTAAATATATTTTCTAATATCTTTAGGATTTTATTTTGTAATTTCCACGTATGTATATGTGCGTTTTGACACTGTAAATCTAACTGTGCATACATATGCTGTCTATGTGTCAGCCGGTGTGTCATCACTGCTGTCTCTGCCTCAGGGCCAGCGTGTTCTCATTATTCGACGGGTTGGTGGCAATTGGTTTGAAGGGCGAGTTGACGGCTCCAGGCGACTTGGCCTCTTTCCTGCAAGTTATGTGCAGGTCAAAGATGTGCAGGCCAGGAAGGCGGACACCCTAATAAAGCGAGCAGCCGATACTAACTCTGTAGAGCAGGTCAGTACTAATATTTGTTCTGCTCCATCATACGTCCTGACATTCCAGATGATGGAGGAGGACACTACACAATCAATTAATAAATCATCCTGTTTTCCTTGCAGGTTCATGTTTTTCATGATCTTTAATTTCTTTCATGACCCTCTGTGGTCAACACCCTGAGACTACAATCTACATAATCTAGTGCCCTCTGCCCTTTAGACAGGGCATGAAGAGTGTAGTCAGGGGACAGGACTCATAGAGTAGAGACTCTGTGTCCTGTCTCCTATCTCTGCTCTACCTTCTCTACCACCTGTCTCTGCTCTACCTTCTCTACCACCTGTCTCTGCTCTACCTTCTCTACCACCTGTCTCTGCTCTACCTTCTCTACCACCTGTCTCTGCTCTACCTTCTCTACCACCTGTCTCTGCTCTACCTTCTCTACCACCTGTCTCTGCTCTACCTTCTCTACCACCTGTCTCTGCTCTACCTTCTCTACCACCTGTCTCTGCTCTACCTTCTCTATCACCTGTCTCTGCTCTACCTTCTCTACCACCTGTCTCTGCTCTACCTTCTCTGCCACCTGTCTCTGCTCTACCTTCTCTGCCACCTGTCTCTGCTCTACCTTCTCTACCACCTGTCTCTGCTCTACCTTCTCTACCACCTGTCTCTGCTCTACATTCTCTACCACCTGTCTCTGCTCTACCTTCTCTGCCACCTGTCTCTGCTCTACCTTCTCTACCACCTGTCTCTGCTCTACCTTCTTTACCACCTGTCTCTGCTCTACCTGCTCTGTCCCCTATCTCTCCGCTACATGCTCTGTTTTCTGACTATGCGATGTATGATGTGTCCTCTGCCTTTGTGTTACACGTTTCGTCTCCTCACTCTGCTTTGCATGCTCAGTCCCTTCTCTAGTCTACAGGGTGGGCTATTTATATGGATATACCTAAATTATAACTAACTTTATTTTTTTCAATGGGAAGAGGGTCATATGACACATCAACCTTATTGAGAATTTCATAAGAAAAACAATGGTGTGCTTGGTTTTAACGTAACTTTATTCTTTCATGAGTTTTTTACAAGTTTATGACCATTTATAAAATGTGTTCAAAGTGCTGCCCATTGTGTTGGATTGTCAATGCAACCCTCTTCTCCCACTCTTGACACACTGATAGCAACACCGCAGAAGAAATGCTAGCACAGGGTCCAGTATACGTTGTTTCAGATGCTGCACATCTCGTATCTTCACAGCATAGACAATTGCCTTCAGATGACCCCAAAGATAAAAGTCTAAGGGGGTCAGATCGAGAGACCTTGGTGGCCATTCAACTGGCCCACGATGACCAATCCACTTTCCAGGTAACTGTTCATGTAGGAATGCTCGGACCTGACATCCATAATGTGGTGGTGACCATCTTGTTGGAAAAACTCAGGGAACGTGCCATATTCAGTGCATAAAGAGGGCAACACATCATCATGTAGCAATTTCAGATATCCAGTGGCATTGAGGTTTCCATTGATGAAGAATGGCTCCACTATCTTTGTACCCCATATACCACACCATACCATCAAGATACGAGATGTGCGGCATCTGAAACAAGGGATACTGGATCCTGTGCTAGCATTTCTTCTGCGGTGTTGCTATCAGTGTGTCAAGAGTGGGAGGAGAGGGTTGCATTGACAATCCAACACAATGGGCAGCACTTTGAACACATTTTATAAGTGGTCATAAACTTGTAAAAAACTAATGAAAGAATAACGTTACGTTAAAACCAAGCACACCATTGTTTTTCGTATGAAATTCTCAATAAGTTTGATGTGTCACATGACCCTCTTCCCATTGAAAAAAATAAAGTTGGATCCAAAATGGTCGATTTCAAAATGGCTGCCATGTTCACCACCCATCTGGAAAAGTTTTCCCCCTCCCATATACTAATGTGCCACAAACAGGAAGTTGATATCACCAACCATTCCTATTTAATTTAGGTGTATCCATATAAATGGCCCACCCTGTACATACTCTGCTTTTGCTTTGTCCACTTACTGTGCTCTACATGCTGTGTTCCTTTTTTCCTCTACATGCTCTGTCCTGTCTCTGCTTTATATGCTCTGTCCCCTTACTCTGCTCTACATGCTCTGTTCCATCTCTGCTCTACATGCTCTTTTCTGCCTTTGTTCTACATGCTCTGTCCTCTTACTCTTCTCTACATGCTCTTTCATCTCTGCACTACATGCTCTTTTCTGCCTTTGTTCTACATGCTCTGTCCTCTTACTCTTCTCTACATGCTCTGTTCCATCTCTGCTCTACATGCTCTTTTCTGTCTTTGCTCTACATACTCTGTCTCTCTGCTCTGCTCTTCATGCTCTGTTCCGTCTCTGCTCTACATACTATTTCCCCTTACTTTGCTCTACATGCTCTGTTCCATCTCTGCGCTACATGCTCTGCCCTCTTACTCTGCTCTACATGCTCTTTCATCTCTGCACTACATTTCTGTCCTCTTACTCTTCTCTACATGCTTTTTCATCTCTGCACTATATGCTCTGTTCTGTCTTTGCTCTACATACTCTGTCCCATTACTTTTCTCTACATTCTCTGTTCTGTCTCTGTTTTATACGCTCTCTCTCCTTACTATGCCCTACTTGCTCTGTCCTGCCTCTGCTCTACATGCTCAGTCTCCTGACTCTCCACATCCAGGGTTATGACTTTTCTATCATCGACACAGAGTTGTCTCCACCAAACCTTGTTCTTTGACCTTTATGTTCCATTTTTAACTCCTGTTCTCTTATCGCCGCAGACCTTGGTTCACTACAGATATTGCTCGATCACACTTTATGATCTGATATGTGACATTCCTCCATGTTTTATTGCCTCTCTACTTCCTTTTTGTTATTGTTTTCAGTCCAAGTCCTTTTATATTCACTTTATATGCAGGTGTCCAGTTCTCTAACCCTCAAAGAAAGACCATGTACTGTGAAGGCCCCGTCATCCAGCCGGCTTCAGGAGCTGCGCGGGACCTTGTAAGTTCTGTATGGAATTGGGGTTATGAAGAGTAGATGTAACTGTCACCTTATGATGTAAAACATTGCCGAAGACATCTGGAGCAAGATTGTGTTTTATTAATGATTCTTCCTGTGTGTATGGTGAATGTTACCTCCTCATCGGTTTCTAAGGGCCTAGCTATAAAGCCTCCCATACACATTAGACTAATGTCGACAGGTTTGGCCAACAGTCTAATGTGTATGGGAGCCCAGGACAATTTATTGTTGAGGGAAAATATCAATCTGATGTGTCCAATTTTGGACTGCCGATTATACTGTCTCCCGGAGATAGGCCGCCACCAGACATGTCTGTCGGCTGCTCTCTCAAAGAAAACACAGGAGCTCTCTGATGATTGAGAGGTCCTTTGCATGGGAGAGCTGGCCAAGACAGCTGCCGGCTGAATGATCGTCCGAACCATCACTCATCTGACAGCCATCAAATGTATATGGTGAGCCTAAGGGGTGCAGATGTAGCCATTGCACCCAGATCCTAGAGCCTAAGGGAGTCCAACATGGGAGCCTCTAAGAAGACAGCAGTATTATAAAAGGCAAATAAGTTGGGGCCCAGTTACTGAATTTTGGACCCAACATAATACTAAGTTGCTTTCTGCAAGTCCAAGTGGTTAAAATAATGAACACCACCGAAAAAGTGACAAAAATGGATGTCTAAGTCCTGCCCCCGGACCAACAGAGAACTCCACAAAATGGATGGTTACACTTTTGGGGTTACCCCCTTTTGGTCTTCGTAACTAAATGATGGGGCATTGAAAGAGAATCAAGGTTTTTCTTACTTTCAGGTACCGAGTATTATTTAATTACTCCCCGAAAAACTCAGATGAGTTACAGCTGAATGCCGGTGACATGGTGACAGTGACGCAACATTGTGAGGATGGATGGTATGTAGGTAAGTAAAACTGCGCCGTAGGTAACGTAATGTGGTATCTGTATTGTATGAACCATCTCGCTCCTCTCTGTGTTTCGCAGGTGTCTGCTGGAGGACAGAAAAATTTGGAACATTCCCTGGAAATTTTGTCACCCCGTATGAGTCCACGTAGACCGAATGTCTGGCAATGAACTATTCGAAGATGGTAATGCCAACCACTCAGCTCAGCATAATGCTGTTTGTAAAGGAGTGATGGACAGAGACGAGCGATTATCACCAGATATGGAGGAATACATTGACTTATCCCATTCTTACAGTCTTATTGGCGCCAACATGTGCCACTGTCCAAATATCTAACATCAAACCTTTTTCACGTCTTATTAATCTTATGGTTCCCGATCTAAAAGTTCTTAAATCTGATATGTAAATAAGAGTGTGTGTAATCTCCTACCCGTCTTCATTGCTTCTCGGGTCAAACCTCAACGCTGCCAAGCCTGGCGCCCACAATCTCCACCTTCTTCAAAGACAGACGACACCAACCGGCAATATTTTCAGTAGCCAAAAATTATGTTTTCATTTCTTCCACTTCTAAAACTACCAGATGGTGGTGGTGTCAAATAGTTGTTGCTCTTGACACACATTAAGACCCCCCCCCACCAATGCTGATACTTGGTGTTTCTCTCCATTAGAGTTTTTAGGAGTTAAAGGGGATCACCAAATTAGAAAAAAAATACAAAAACATATTTTCATCTACCCTATTAGAGCTAATAGAGGGGGTGATCTGTTCAGTATGCTCCTGTCTATGCCACAGTGCATAGTGGTTATAAAGAGCGTCTCTCGTCCTGGAGGACTTGTCCTGTCCTGTATTATACACACAACCTTTCATTTCAATGGAAACTAGGTAATATCTAATTTGTCTTGTGGTGAATTGAAGGGAATAGATTTAAGGTTGAAGGTATACTTAAGTCCATCGAGTTCAACCTATAACCTAACATGTTGATCCAAAGGAAGCTGAAAACCCCATGGGGCAGAGACTAATAGCTCCACATTCAGGGAAAAATTCCTTCCCAACCCCACATATGGCATTCAGACTAGTCCCCTGGATCGAATGAAACACTTGAAGGGGCATTCTCAAGTTTGGAAATGAATAACCTCCAGATCTCTGGGGGTCTGACCTCTGTGACCCTCACCAGGACTGTGAATGGAGCGGTGGTCGATCATACGCACTTCCACTTCATTCATTCTTAATGGGACTGCTTGCTCTCCTTTGGTCTTCGGCACTCCCATAAGAATGAATGGAGCGGCCGTACGCATGCTGAACCACCGCTCCATTCACAGAGGGATCATGGGATAGGTGGTTGGACCCCCAGCGATCGGAGCGTTATCCCCTAGCCCAAGGATAGGGGATCACTTCCAAAGTTCAGACTATCCTCTTAATGTCAGATTAAAAGTACGATTATAGAAAGAACCAGCGGCTCATATTTACTGATGAGTCCATATCTCCCATACATATTTATTAACAGTGAATTTGCACATTGCGATGAATAGAGGCATGGGCACCTTTAATTTCAGGACTGAAGAAGCATAGACCACATTGACTCAGGGGCGGCCATATCATTGGTGCAACCTGGGCAGTCACACAGGAGCCCAAAAGGTAAGGGGGCCCATTTCCACCTCCAAAACATGTGGGACATGATGAGCTATTGGACTGCAAATAGCCCATACACTGTTCTTGCAGAGGTTCCTTTCTTCTGTCTGTGTCCACCAGTGCGTTGACCAGTATGATAATGTTGTGGAGTGGTGTATTCATCTAGGGCCATTTGGTTGGACTTTTTGCTATGTTGCAAGGTTGTCTGCAATCTTCTTTCCAAAGGTTGTGTCAGCCTGCTGGGACAATGTCACCATATATTCCTTGCTCAAATATTTTTATTGGTTTTACATTATATAATAGGGAAGATGTGTGTAAAAATGGGGAAACCATATATTCCTAACCTAATTGCAATGTTTGGGATATAGCCTTACATAATACACCCGGATAATTGGCACATGTGTTATATAATAGGTTGTACGTGTCATATAAAACATGTATATATGTTTATATAATTACATACTGAAGCTCATCTGAATGTATAATTTATTTTCCAGTGTAGTCTGTAAAATATCACTAGCCCCGGTGCTGGATCGGGACTTCAGCGGGGTATGCCGCATAAATATAGACATCTGACATGAGAAGGAAGTGGAGGGCTCAGGAGGTTAGGAGAAAAATCCTGGACCAGATGAGGAATTTGCACAAGATATAAGGAGTCACAGCTCTGTGTCCTCTCAAACTCCTGGCAAAATAATAAAAGCTGACCGACCAGGACGGCAGAAAGAAATGGGATTAATAGCCAGCGTGGATGTGAATCTTAGAAGTGTTTGAGAAGAATGACAGTATATTCCGATCCCTTTCCTACATGTATTGATATCAGCCTGCCACATGCTGTTAAAAGATAAGAACCATTAGCCTCTCTAACATGTTTCACCAAACTGGCATCATCAGGGGAATTATAGCCTCATTCCCCTGATGACTCCAGTTTGGTGAAACATGTTGGAGAGGCTAATGATTCTTATCTTTTAACAGCATGTGCAATGGCAGGCTCATACTGTATCAATACATGTAGGAAAGGGATCAGAATATACTGTGGTGGTCCGTGGCCACAGAGCCCACAGATATAAGCAATTAATGATAAATTACCTTTTATAGGGAAACTCCTATAAAAGATACGCTAATCCCTATATATGATTCCTATCCATCGCACTGTTTTTAATATTTAGTGCACTTCTTCCTATTAATAAATAGAATAAAAATTACCATAATTTTTAATCTAGGTCTTTAGCTTAGGGTTTCTTTTTTTGCCTTTGGCAATATATAATTAACTACCTATAATCTGGTCCTGTTTATAATGGAAATCTGCTACTAGAAAATAATCATACTTCCAGTGAAGCAATATCAGACGCAGTCCATTAAAAATAGTGCAGCACTTTCTGGAAGAAAGAAGACATATTTTTTATTTACTGGCTTTCTGCCAATGGTTAAGGTTCGCTGTTGCATGCTTCTTTTGCAAAAGTCCCTATTCCACCAGTGTTTATTTTCCGATATGCCCTCCTTCCTCTTTATTCCCCGTATCTCGCTTTATATTGATCTCTCTCCCATTTTCTTCCTACATCCCTGCCTCTTACTTGTCTTCTCGTCCTCACATTGTCTCTGTACCTGTGAGATCTGCCCACCCCGGGTGTGTCTTCCGCCATATGCCTTACGTAAGTGCCCTACCTCTCGCTGTCACTGTGCCACTGCCTTAGGCAGAGGAGGTGCGGGGCGAGGTGGCAGTGATGAAGATGCCGGATTACATTCCACATCCACATAATATGAATCAGATTCTCTCAGGTTTCTGGATCAGGCACGTAAATGAATTGTTGAACCTTGTTATAGAACCGGCTGCAGGAGTGCAGGGAAATCAGACTTGTCATCACCCGGATAGCTCACATTTTTGTGAGCTTTTAGCCTTGTTTATCAAGGTACCAATGAAATTGGAACTATATGGCAATGGTAAATTTCTGTTAAATGCTAAATAATACCACAATTTTACCTTGATCTTTCATGATGTTCTTTTTCAACATTTCTTAAACATGAACCAGTGAAATGATGGCAAGACCCTCATAATAGTGACAGCCATATATCCCCCATAACAGTGCAACCATCTATCCCCCATAACAGTGACAGCCATATATCCTCCATAACAGTGACAGTCATATATCCTCCATAACAGTGACAGCCATATATCCCCCATAACAGTGCAGCCATATAGCCCCCATAACAGTGACAGCCATATATCCTGCATAACAGTGACAGCCATATATCCCCCATAACAGTGCAGCCATATAGCCCCCATAACAGTGACAGCCATATATCACTCATAACAGTGCAGCCATATAGCCCCCTTAACAGTGACAGCCATATATCCCCCATAACAGTGCAGCCATATAGCCCCCATAACAGTGACAGCCATATATCACTCATAACAGTGACAGCCATATATCCTGCATAACAGTGACAGCCATATATCCCCCATAACAGTGACAGCCATATATCCTCCATAACAGTGATAGTCATACATCCCCATAACAGTAACAGCCATATATCCGCATAACTGTGACAGCCATATATACCCCATAACAGTGACAGCCATATATCCCCCATAACAGTGACAGCCATATATCCCCCATAACAGAGATGGGGTATAGGCATAGACCCCCCTATACCAGCGATAGCCACATAACCCCCATAACAAAGACATCCCTATAACACTAAGGTTCAGATTGGCATATTTTACAGTCTGTACACGGACCTTAATACCTTGACTGACCGCAGGTCTCCCGACCCCAACTCATAGCCCCACAGACACGACTGAGCACTGGTATAACCCAAGGGAGAAACCCACTGGTACAAGACGCGGTATTAGCAGGGGGATGTGGTGTGACAGCGTCTTGTTCCACTGGGTTTCTCCCTTGGGTTATATACAGTAGTTACATAGGTTGAAAAAAAAACTACGTCCATCAAGTTTAATCTTTCTCCACTAATTATACATTTTTTGTCACTAAATTATCCATAACCAACAATGTTATGTGTTCTGAGGAAATCATCCAGCCCTTTTTAATAGCTGTTCTAGTGTCAGCCATCACTACCTCTTGCAGTTGGGCATTTCACATTCTGACTGTAAAGAACCCTTGCCTATTTAGCTGCCGGAATCGCTTTTCTTCCCCCCGTAATGAGTGCCCCCTGGTTATACTCTTTTCCTAGATACCTAGACAGCCCAGCTCCCCTTTAATATACTGGTACAAGTGAAGGCATCTCTTCTCTGTCTACAATGAGAGATATTTTTCACTTATCCTGTCCGCAGCCTGATGAAGGGCACATCTCCAGAAACGTTGCTATACTTCTCTTTGCGGTGTAATTCTTTTGGGACATGAGGGAAGCAAAATAAAAAAACACATTGAAAGATATTCTTATTGTGCCTCTTTTGCTGTATGGTAATGCTGTCTATCTGCTCCGCTTATTGGTCTGGATCAGGGACCTCTAGTCCTGGGTGACCCGGTCAATAGTGTCTTCAACAACTAAGAAGCTTGACAGATGAAGAAAGTTCTCTGCCAGCCAATTGGAGTTCCTACAGGTTAAAAACACCAGTGGCATGATCCAATAGATTGGTACACTGAAAGACAATGATGCCTTGGAATAAGGGCTCTTGCACATGGCCTTATTTTTGGTCCAATCCTACAAAACATCTGATCGCACTCAGACCAATGTTATTCTATGGGGCTGTGCACATGTCAGATTCCTAGGAAAACATCACTGTATCACCAAGCTTGATCTCATATTTGGATCGCACTCGGCTATGCAAGTCAATGAGTCCGTGAAAACCATCTGACTGCACTCGGATGACATCTGAGTGCAGTCCCGATTTCCATGGACTCAAACAATGGAGAAGATGGAGAATTTTTGTTCTCGTCTTCCCCTCACCCAAGAGAATCGGATCACACTATGATCAGAGTTTGATCAGAGGGTGATTTGCTTAATCAACCAGAGTCTCTCGAATGAGAGAATACACGGTTGTCGGAATCGGGCCTAATAGTATCTAATTGACTATTTTTTTTTTTCAAACATAGTATATGTATTTATACCTGACATGGCAATCTGTAGAATACTGTAAAGTTAATATTGATTATAACTCATGACTTAGAAAGAAAGGTTTTTCTAATATATATATATATAGTTTTTTTTTGTTTGTTTTTTTAAATTAGCCAATAAATTCTATTTACCACAAAATAGTGCCAATAAATACCATAATTCAACCCATAACCCCTCAAAACTTGTGATTATTGTGCAAACATGCACAAGCATAAACTTCTTGATTTAAGATGAGCTGAAAAAAAAAAAAAAACTTTATTGGAAATAGCTGGAAAAAAAAATGGTGGTCGTCAGCTCCAACAGAATGCAGCTTATATATAATGCATGTCCATAATGTGCGCGCACTCCGCTGCTTCCAGAGTCCCGCTTTATGACACGTAATGTGTTTATTAAGTGTTTTGTGTCATTAGTAGAAACCTAGGTGGACTCTGAACGGCAGCAATGTCCACAAACCATCAGGGGCAATGACCTGTAATACAGGAGTCAAGAGAAATATCAGGGAAAAGGATAAATTCCACGTTATAACATATTCCTATTTGGCCCAACATTCATAGGGAAACATTGAATTTGTATAGTTTTTAAGCGACATTGTGTCACCGTGGGACCTAAGCCTTAATTTTGAACGCATCAGAAGGGATGCTTATAGGGTTAGGGTGACGGCTGAGACTTGTAGGTGATTTGGGAGGGAGAGCTGACGTAGTGTTCATAATTTTCTGCACATTTTTCTCATATAATGTAAGGAATAGTTCATGGCGCAGTCAATGCCAGAATAGTCACACAGCGAATATTATATTGTACAGCAGCAAGGATAATCCCACAGCCCCATGCAGCTCAACCTCTCTCTCTGTATTACTGGTGTGTTATTTATGCGCTTTCACATTGGAATAGGATCTATCCCTCCAGGGCGTACATAAAAATCATTGGGCCCCATAGCAGAAGCCTAATTGCCCACCCTCCAAAAAATAATAATATTCGGCGGGGTCACAGAGCATATCCCACAACTTTGCAACCTTTACAAAGTAAGTTTGCACCTATGGAAGTCCCTTAGTGTACCCACACATTAATCTACCCCTTCCTTCATAAAGTATGATGACAACAAATGTACCCCCCCAAACAGCACCACCCCCACAGTGAAATGTACCCCCCCAAATGTACCACCCCCGCAGTGAATTCCTCCATAGTATCCTCCACATGCACAGTGTGATGACCCTACAGTACTCCCTGCAAAGTATGGTACCCCCACAGTGACCTCAACATAGTATGATGGCCACCATAGTCCCCACACACAGTATGACGGACCCGACACAGTCCTCCACACAATATGATGGTCCCCACACACCTCTCCATATAGTATAGTGGCCCTCCATATGATAAAGTGGTCCTCCATACAGTATAGTGGCCATCACACAACCATCCACACTGTATAGTTGCCCCTGCACCACCCTTCACACAGTAAAATGGACCCCACAAAATCGTGCACAGTCCTCCAAACAGTATAATTGCCCCCACACAGCCCTATAAACAGTATAATGGCCCCAAATAGCTCTCTAAATAGTATGATGCCCCTCCTAAATAGTATGACGATCCCCATATAGCATTCCAAATAGTATGATGGCCCCCCACACAGCCCTTGAAATAGTATAATCGCCCACCACATAGCCTTTCAAATAATATGATGGCCCACCACATAGCCCTCCAAATAGTATTATATCCCCACAAATACCCCTCCAAATAGTATGTTGACCCCCTAAATAGCCCTCCAAATACTATGATCTTCCCCATGTAGCCCTCAAAATAGAATGATGGTCCCCACTCCTTGATTAAAAAAATAATAATACTCACCTCTCCCGTTCCCCCCGCTGCTCTGGTCTCTGCAGCATGTGGTCTGATCTTCGGCATAGCGGTCGCAATGTAGTTACGTCATTGCGCCAGCTGTGCTGAGATGTCAGACGGACAGGGAGAATGATGGAAGAGAGATCGTCAGCTGATGCTCCCTCCTCCATCATTACTTTCAGCTGTATCTACATCCAGGATGTTTGTAATGTCGGAGCCAGGTCTGATACATGCACACTGAAGAGCACATGACACAGCCGCCTATAATAAATATAATAAAGCATGGGGGGATGTAACTGATGGGATAAAATAAATTAAACTGTTAGAATATTACTGCTGAGTTAAGCATTATTTGCAAAAATTGCTAGAGTGTCACTTTAATCCTATTTGTCACTAGTAAGAAATGTCTGATGTAATGTCATAAGAAACATTTTGACACTATGTACATTCAAATATGCCTGAGGCTCTCCCTCCTAACACAGCCTATGTAAGTGTCACAATAGTTCTACGCATGAACTAAGAAGCTCTAGACTAGAGAAGGGGTGCTGCACCAGAAGAATCAGTATGATAAGTTAGACTAGAAAAGGGGTGCTGCACCAGAAGAATCAGTATAAGTAGACTTGAGATCGGGTGCTACACCATAAGAATCAGTATGATAAGGAGACTAGAGAAGGGGTGCTGCACCAGAAGAATCAGTGTGATAAGTTAGACTACAGAAGGGGTGCTGCACCAGAAGGCTCAGCATAAGTAGACTAGAGAAGGGGTGCTGCACCAGAAGAATCAGTATAAGTAGACTGGAGATCGGGTGCTACACCATAAGAATCAGTATGATAAGGAGACTAGAGAAGGGGTGCTGAACCAGAAGAATCAGTATGATAAGTAGACTAGAGAAGGGGTGCTGCACCAGAAGAATCATTATGATAAGTAGACTGGAGAAGGGGTGCTGCGCCATAAGAATCAGTATGATAAGTAGACTAGAGAAGAGGTGCTGCACCAGAAAAATCAGTATGATAAGTAGACTAGAGAAGGGGTGCTGCACCAAAAGAATCAGTATGATAAGTAGACTAGAGAAGGGGTGCTGCACCAGAAGAAACAGTATGATAAGTTAGACTAGAGAAGGGGTGCTGCACCAGAAGAATCAGTATAAGTAGACTGGAGATCGGGTGCTACACCATAAGAATCAGTATGATAAGGAGACTAGAGAAGGGGTGCTGCACCAGAAGAATCAGTATGATAAGTTAGACTACAGAAGGGGTGCTGCACCAGAAGGCTCAGCATAAGTAGACTAGAGAAGGGGTGCTGCACCAGAAGAATCAGTATGATAAGTAGACTAGAGAATGAGGTGCTGCACCAGAAAACTCAGTATAAGTAGACTAGAGAAGGGGTGCTGCACCAGCAGAATCAGTATGATAAGTAGACTAGAGAAAGGGTGCTGCACCAGAAGAATCATTATGATAAGTAGACTGGAGAAGGGGTGCTGCATCATAAGAATCAGTATGATAAGTAGACTAGAGAAGGGGTGCTGCACCAGAAAAATCAGTATGATAAGTAGACTAGAGAAGAGGTGCTGCACCAAAAGAATCAGTATGATAAGTAAACTAGAGAAGGGGTGCTGCACCAGAAGACTCAGTATAAGTAGACTAGAGAAGGGGTGCCCCCCCCCCACACACACACACACACCTGATGCATCACATGACTTGTCACATGATCCCCCTTTGATAGATCATGTGAAATTAATTCTGCACAATATTAATATATTAATTATAATTACTTTTTATATTAATTGTATGACTTAATATTGAGCACAATTAAGTATGCTGACATCCCCCTATGTATGTAGGGTCTCATACTGTATAATATGAGCTTCCACATAATCCTCCTATACACAGCAGGAGGCGGCATGGCGCCCCCCCACGTGCAGCCAGAGGCCGCACGGCGCCCCCCCACGCACAGTCGAATGCCGCACGGCACCCCCCCCACACACAGCATGAGGCCACACGGTGCCCCCCCACGAACAACCTGAGACCGCACTGTGCCCCCCCCCACGCATAGCGCTTCCCCCCACACACAGCCTGAGGCCGCACGGTGCCCCCTCCACGCACAGCCTGAGGCCGCATGGCACCCCCCCAGATACAGTATGAGGCCGCACGGCGCCCCCCCCGGATATAGCATGAGGCCGCACGGCGCCCCCCAAGATACAGCATAAGGCCGGATGGCGCCCCCCCCAGATACAGCATGAAGCCGCACGGCGCCCCCCCAGATACAGCATGAGGCCGCACGGCGCCCCCCCAGATACAGCATGAGGCCACATGGCGCCCCCCCCAGATACTGCAGGAGGCCGCACGCGGTCACGCACACACAGAAACATATACAGACATATACAAAGACAAATACATTCACACATAAACACATTGGAAACACAAAAATACATATAAACAGACATATCACATGATGATATCTGCACACACAAACACGCACTGTACCCCACACACCACTCACCATCCCCCTGCTCGGCTCCCATCGTCCAGCTCCCCTCTGGTGCAGCAGTGCAGGGCACACTGCATGACGTCATGCTAGCAGACACTGCCGCGCATAGGACCGTCTCTTCTAGCTGTAACGCAGCCGGGCTAGCACACGCGTGAACGCACGGTACGCAGACATGCGCGCAAGCACGGTACGCAGACATGCGCACACGCACGGTACGCAGACATGCACACACATGCACATTGTACACAGATATGCACACAGACACATGCATACAAGCATACGTACATATCTTATAAACACATAAAACTGTCGTGTCCAGCAGCTCCTCAGGCATGTCTCAGTGCAGGGCCGCTGGCGTGTCACAGACATGGCCCTGGACCATCAGAGGGGCCCACTCGCCGTTGGGGCCTGGGCTGCTTTTACGGCATCTGTGTAGGACCTCTGGTGCTGCTTGATTGCCGCCACTTTACCTGACATGGCCGTGTGTTGTGCGGTTGTGTCATGTAGTAATGATGCGGCAGGGGCAATACACAAGCACAATTATAGGCGCAGTGTCGCCCCTGCTGTGTCATTAATACCAGACACAGCCGCACAGCTCATGGCCATGTCAGGTGAAGTGCCGGCGGTCCTGCACAGATGCCGGGGAAATGGAGCCGACTCTTGCTACCGCTTACATCACGACTATTTGCGGCTGCAGCCAGGGGTCTCCTGTTCCGCGTACCACGGTGAATAAAACGTGACAGAAGTACGTCACACTGTGACTGACCGTGTTTAGTAAATGTGACTGAACTATGTCGCACTGTGACTGGCAGAACGTATTCATTAAACGTGACAAAAGTACATCATACTCTGTGACTGACAAAACATGTTCAGTACGTCATGAGCAGTTGGTGAGTCACATGACCACATGGGCGGAGTCAGCCCTGCTATCTCCCGACTTGTTCTGAAATCCCGTGTCGCTGATTGGCCGTGGCCGGACGAATCAGCGACGCGGGATTTTCTGGACGGACAGACAGACGGGATAAGCCGATTATATATATATACTAGATAAAGAGATATATATATATATATATATATATATATACGCACACACCCACACATTGCACATGGACTTACCCTTTCTGTACATGATGCAGGTTCTTCCATCTTCTCTGTGGGGCTGCCTCCCCTCCTCTTGGGGCCCGACTGCAGAGCTCTCGGTGTAATTGCAGGGCAGTAGGGGGAGAGCGGAGCAGTAATGTTCAGAGCAGGGGAGGGGGCAGGGAGAGCAGTGGCCATGCTGTAAGCTGGCTCTGTGCTCTGCTGGAGGCCGGAGCAGGTGGGCGGAGCCTCCTCTCCTGCACTTACACAGTCAGCAGCTGGTGAGTCATCCTCTGCAGCGCCTCAGGACACATCAGTTTTACAGAGCAGATTCCATCTTCCAACTCCTGGGCCCTCCTGTCACACATTATAACGAGGGCAATCTGGCCATGGGCCCTCTGGGAGCCCCAGGCGGTAGCCCAGATTGACCTCATTATAATCCGCCTATGGGTGCTGCTCTAGAAGAATCAGTATGATAAGTAGACTGAAGAAGGGGTGCTGCACCAGAAGAATCAGTATGATAAGTAGACTGGAGAAGGGGTGCTGCACCAGAAGAATCAGTATGATAAGTTAGACTAGAGAAGGGGTGCTGCACCAGAAGTCTCAGTATAATAAGTTAGACTAGAGAAGGGGTCCTGCACCAGAAGACTCAGTATAAGTAGACTAGAGAAGGGGTGCTGCACCAGAAGAATCATTATGATAAGTAGACTAGAGAAGGAGTGCTGCACC
Organism: Phyllobates terribilis; assembly: GCF_046119375.1. Taxonomy (NCBI): domain Eukaryota; kingdom Metazoa; phylum Chordata; class Amphibia; order Anura; family Dendrobatidae; genus Phyllobates; species Phyllobates terribilis. The sequence goes on along the minus strand of NW_027362771.1, from coordinate 549,451,742 downwards.
AGCAGAATGACTATGATTAGTAGACTAGAGAAGGGGTGCTGCACCAGAATAACCATTATGATAAGTAGACTGGAGAAGGGGAGCTTCACTATAAGAATCAGTATGATAAGAAGACTAGAGAAGGGGTCCTGCACCAGAAGAATCAGTATGATAATTAATCTAGAGAAGGGGTCCTGCACCAGAAGAATCAGTATGATAATTATTCTAGAGAAGGGGTCCTGCACCAGAAGAATCAGTATGATAATTAATCTAGAGAAGGGGTGCTGCACCAGTAGAATCAGTATGATAAGTAGACTAGAGAAGGGGTGCTGCACCAGAAGAATCAGTATGATAAGTAGACTAGAGAAGGGGTGCTGCAACAGAAGACTCAGTATAAGTAGACTAGAGAAGGGGTGCTGCACCAGCAGAATCAGTATGATTCATAGACTAGAGAAGGGGTGCTGCACCAGAAGAATCATTACGATAAGGAGACTGGAGAAGGGGTGCTGCACCATAAGAATCAGTATGATAAGTAAACTAGAGAAGGGGTGCTTCACCAGAATAATCACTATGATAAGTAGACTAGAGAAGGGGTGCTGCACCAGAAGAATCGGTATTGTAAGTAGACTAGAGAAGGGGTGCTGCACCAGAAAAATCACTATGATAAGTATACTAGAGAAGGTGTGCTGCACCAGAAGAATCAGTACGATAAGTAGACTAGAGAAGGGGTGCTGCACCAGAAGAATCAGTATGATAAGTTAGACTAGAGAAAGGGTGCTGCACCAGAAGAATCAGTATGATAAGTAGACTAGAGAAGGGGTGCTGCACCAGAAGAATCAGTATGATAAGTTAGACTAGAGAAGGGGTGCTGCACCAGAAGAATCATTATGATAAGTAGACTAGGGAAGGGTGCTGCACCATAAGAATCAGTATGATAAGTAGACTAGAGAAGGTGTGCTGCACCAGAAAAATCAGTATGATAAGTTAGACTGGAGAAGGTGTGCTGCACCATAAGAATCCGTATAATAAGTAGACTAGAGAAGGGGCACTGCACCAGAAGAATCACTATGATAAGTAGACTAGAGAAGGGGTGCTGCACCAGAAAAATCGGGATTGTAAGTAGACTAGAAGGGGTGCTGCACCAGAAAAATCACTATGATAAGTAGACTAGAGAAGGGGTGCTGCACCAGAAGATTCACTATGATAAGTAGACTAGAGAAGGGGTGCTGCACCAGAAGAAACAGTATGATAAGTAGACTAGAGAAGGGGCGCTGCACCAGAAGAATCACTATTATAACTTAGACTAGAGAAGGGGTGCTGCACCAGAAGAATCAGTATAAGTACACTAGAGAAGGGGTGCTGCACCAGAAGAAACAGTATGATAAGTAGACTAGAGAAGGGGTGCTGCACCAAAAGAATCACTATGATAAGTAGAAGGGGTGCTGCACCAGAAGAATCACTATGATAAGTAGATTAGAGAAGGGGTGCTGCACCAGAAGAATCAGTATGATAAGTAGACTAGAGAAGGGGTGCTGCACCAGAATAATCAGTATGATAAGTTAGACTAGAGAAGGGGTGCTGCACCATAAGAATCAGTATGATAAGAAGACTAGTCAAGCGCTGCTGCACCAGAAAAATCAGTATGATAAGTAGACTAGAGAAGGGGTGCTGCACCAGAAGAATCAGTATGATAAGTAGACTAGAGAAGGGGTGCTGCACCAGAAGAATCACTATGATAAGTAGACTAGAGAAAGGGTGCTGCAATAGAAGAATCGGTATTGTAAGTAGACTAGAGAAGGGGTGCTGCACCAGAAAAATCACTATGATAAGTAGACTAGAGAAGGTGTGCTGCACCAGAAGAATCAGTACGATAAGTAGACTAGAGAAGGGATGCTGCACCAGAAGAATCAGTATGATAACTTAGACTAGATAAAGGGTGCTGAACCAGAAGAATCAGTATAAGTAGACTGGAGAAGGGGTGCTGCACCATAAGAATCAGTATGATAAGTAGACTAGAGAAGGGGTGCTGCACCAGAAAAATCAGTATGATAAGTAGACTAGAGAAGGGGTGCTGCACCAGAAGAATAACTATGATAAATTAGACTAGAGAAGGGGTGCTGCACCAGAAGAATCAGTATGATAAGTTAGACTAGAGAAGGGGTGCTGCACCAGAAGAATCATTATGATAAGTAGACTAGAGAAGGTGTGTTGCACCATAAGAATCAGTATGATAAGTAGACTAGAGAAGGGGTGCTGCACCAGAAAAATCACTATGATAAGTAGACTAGAGAAGGGGTGCTGCACCAGAAGAATCGGGATTGTAAGTAGGCTAGAGAAGGGGTGCTGCACCAGAAAAATCACTATGATAAGTAGACTTGAGAAGGTGTCCTGCATCAGAAGAATCAGTAGATAAGTAGACTAGAGAAGGGGTGCTGCACCAGAAGAATCACTATGATAAGTAGACTAGGGAAGGGGTGCTGCACCAGAAGATTCACTATGATAAGTAGACTAGAGAAGGTGTGCTGTACCAGAAGAATCATTATGATAAGTAGACTAGAGAAGGGGTGCTGCACCAGAAGAAACAGTATGATAAGTTAGACTAGAGAAGGGGTGCTGCACCAGAAGAATCAGTATAAGTACACTAGAGAAGGGGTGCTGCAACAGAAGAATCAGTAAGATAAGTAGACTAGAGAAGGGGTGCAGCACCAGAAGAATCACTATGATAAGTTAGACTAGAGAAGGGGTGCTGCACCAGAAGAATAAGTATGATAAGTAGACTAGCGAAAGGGTGCTGCACCAGAAGAATCAGTATGATAAGTAGACTAGAGAATGGGGTGCTGCACCAGAAGATTCAGTATAAGTAGACTAGAGAATGGGTGCTGCACCAGAAGAATCACTATGATAAGTAGACTAGAGAATGTGGTGCAGCACCAGAAGATTCAGTATAAGTAAATTAGAGAAGGGGTGCTGCACCAGCAGAATCAGTATGATAAGTAGACTAGAGAAAGGGTGCTGCACCAGAAGAATCGGTATTGTAAGTAGACTAGAGAAGGGGTGCTGCACCAGAAAATTCAATATGATAAGTAGACTAGAGAAGGTGTGCTGTACCAGAAGAATCATTATGATAAGTAGACTAGAGAAGGGGTGCTGCACCAGAAGAATAACTATGATAAGTTATACTAGAGAAGGGGTGCTGCACCAGAAGAATCAGTATGATAAGTAGACTAGAGAAAGGGTGCTGCACCAGAAGAATCAGTATGATAATTAGACTAAAGAATGTGGTGCAGCACCAGAAGATTCAGTATAAGTAAATTAGAGAAGGGGTGCTGCACCAGCAGAATCAGTATGATAAGTAGACTAGAGAAGGGGTGCTGCACCAGAAGAATCACTATGATAAGTATGCTAGAGAAGGGGTGCTGCACCAGAAGAATCACTATGATAAGTAGACTAGAGAAGGGGTGCTGCACCAGAAGAATCAGTATGATAAGTAGACTAGCGAAAGGGTGCTGCACCAGAAGAATCAGTATGATAAGTAGACTTGAGAAGGTGTCCTGCATCAGAAGAATCAGTAGATAAGTAGACTAGAGAAGGGGTGCTGCACCAGAAGAATCAGTATGATAAGTAGACTAGGGAAGGGGTGCTGCACCAGAAGATTCACTATGATAAGTAAACTAGAGAAGGGGTGCTGCACCAGAAGAAACAGTATGATAAGTAGACTAGAGAAGGGGTGCTGCACCAGAAAAATCAGTATGATAAGTAGACTAGAGAAGGGGTGCTGCACCAGAAGAAACAGTATGATAAGTTAGACTAGAGAAGGGGTGCTGCACCAGAAGAATCAGTATAAGTACACTAGAGAAGGGGTGCTGCAACAGAAGAATCAGTAAGATAAGTAGACTAGAGATGGGGTGCAGCACCAGAAGAATCACTATGATAAGTTAGACTAGAGAAGGGGTGCAGCACCAGAAGAATAAGTATGATAAGTAGACTAGCGAAAGGGTGCTGCACCAGAAGAATCAGTATGATAAGTAGACTAGAGAATGGGGTGCTGCACCAGAAGATTCAGTATAAGTAGACTAGAGAATGGGTGCTGCACCAGAAGAATCACTATGATAAGTAGACTAGAGAATGTGGTGCAGCACCAGAAGATTCAGTATAAGTAAATTAGAGAAGGGGTGCTGCACCAGCAGAATCAGTATGATAAGTAGACTAGAGAAAGGGTGCTGCACCAGAAGAATCGGTATTGTAAGTAGACTAGAGAAGGGGTGCTGCACCAGAAAATTCAATATGATAAGTAGACTAGAGAAGGTGTGCTGCACCAGAAGAATCATTATGATAAGTAGACTAGAGAAGGGGTGCTGCACCAGAAGAATAACTATGATAAGTTATACTAGAGAAGGGGTGCTGCACCAGAAGAATCAGTATGATAAGTAGACTAGAGAAAGGGTGCTGCACCAGAAGAATCAGTATGATAATTAGACTAAAGAATGTGGTGCAGCACCAGAAGATTCAGTATAAGTAAATTAGAGAAGGGGTGCTGCACCAGCAGAATCAGTATGATAAGTAGACTAGAGAAGGGGTGCTGCACCAGAAGAATCACTATGATAAGTATGCTAGAGAAGGGGTGCTGCACCAGAAGAATCACTATGATAAGTAGACTAGAGAAGGGGTGCTGCACCAGAAGAATCAGTATGATAAGTAGACTAGCGAAAGGGTGCTGCACCAGAAGAATCAGTATGATAAGTAGACTAGAGAATGGGGTGCTGCACCAGAAGATTCAGTATAAGTAGACTAGAGAATGGGTGCTGCACCAGAAGAATCACTATGATAAGTAGACTAGAGAAGGGGTGCTGCACCCGAAAAATCAGTATGATAAGAAGACTAGAGAAGGTGTGCTGACCAGAAGAATCAGTATGATAAGTAGACTAGAGAATGGGTGCTGCACCAGAAGAATCACTATGATAAGTAGACTAGAGAAGGGGTGCGGCACCAGAAGAATTGGTATTGTAAGTAGACTAGAGAAGGGGTGCTACACCAGAAAAATCACTATGATAAGTAGACTAGAGAAGGTGTGCTGCACCAGAAGAATCAATATGATAAGTAGACTAGAAAGGGGTGCTGCACCAGAAGAATCAGTATGATAAGTAGACTAGAGAAGGGGTGCTGCACCAGAAGAATCACTATGATAAGTAGACTAGAGAAGGGGTGCTGCACCAGAAGAATAACTATGATAAGTTAGACTAGAGAAGGGGTGCTGCACCAGAAGAATCAGAATGATAAGTAGACTAGAGAAGGGGTGCTGCACCAGAAGAATCAGTATGATAAGTAGACTAGAGAAGGGGTGCTGCACCAGAAGAATCAGTATAAGTTAGACTAGAGAAGGGGTACTGCACTATAAGAATCAGTATGATAAGAAGACAAGTCAAGGGCTGCTGCACCAGAAAAATCAGTATGATAAGTAGACTAGAGAAGGGGTGCAGCACCAGAAGAATCACTATGATAAAGTAGACTAGAGAAGGGGTGCTGCACCAGAAGAATAAGTATGTTAAGTAGACTAGAGAATGGGGTGCTGCACCAGAAGATTCAGTATAAGTAGACTAGAGAAGGGGTGCTGCACCAGCAGAATCAGTATGATAAGTAGACTGGAGAAGGGGTGCTGCACCATAAGAATCAGTATGATAAGTAGACTAGAGAAGGGGTGCTGCACCAGAAAAATCAGTATGATAAGTAGACTAGAGAAGGTGTGCTGACCAGAAGAATCAGTATGATAAGTAGACTAGAGAAGGGGTGCAGCACCATAAGAATCAGTATGATAAGTAGACTAGAGAAGGGGTGCTGCACCAGAAAATTCAGTATGATAAGTAGACTAGAGAAGGTGTGCTGACCAGAAGAATCAGTATGATAAGTAGACTAGAGAAGGGGTGCTGCACCAGAAAAATCACTATGATAAGTAGAATAGAGAAGGGGTGCTGCACCAGAAGAATCGGTATTGTAAGTAGACTAGAGAAGGGGTGCTGTACCAGAAAAATCACTATGATAAGTAGACTAGAGAAGGTGTGCTCCACCAGAAGAATCAGTATGATAAGTAGACTAGAGAAGGGGTGCTGCACCAGAGGAATAACTATGATAAGTTAGACTAGAGAAGGGGTGCTGCACCAGAAGAATCAGTATGATAAGTAGACTAGAGAAAGGGTGCTGCACCAGAAGAATCGGTATTGTAAGTAGACTAGAGAAGGGGTGCTGTACCAGAAAAATCACTATGATAAGTAGACTAGAGAAGGTGTGCTCCACCAGAAGAATCAGTATGATAAGTAGACTAGAGAAGGGGTGCTGCACCAGAGGAATAACTATGATAAGTTAGACTAGAGAAGGGGTGCTGCACCAGAAGAATCAGTATGATAAGTAGACTAGAGAAAGGGTGCTGCACCAGAAGAATCGGTATTGTAAGTAGACTAGAGAAGGGGTGCTGCACCAGAAAATTCAATATGATAAGTAGACTAGAGAAGGTGTGCTGCACCAGAAGAATCATTATGATAAGTAGATTAGAGAAGGGGTGCTGCACCAGAAGAATCACTATGATAAGTAGACTAGAGAAGGGGTGCTGCACCAGAAGAATAACTATGATAAGTTATACTAGAGAAGGGGTGCTGCACCAGAAGAATCAGTATGATAAGTAGACTAGAGAAAGGGTGCTGCACCAGAAGAATCAGTATGATAATTAGACTAGAGAATGTGGTGCAGCACCAGAAGATTCAGTATAAGTAGATTAGAGAAGGGGTGCTGCACCAGCAGAATCAGTATGATAAGTAGACTAGAGAAGGGGTGCTGCACCAGAAGAATCACTATGATAAGTATGCTAGAGAAGGGGTGCTGCACCAGAAGAATCACTATGATAAGTAGACTAGAGAAGGGGTGCTGCAGCAGAAAAATCACTATGATAAGTAGACTAGAGAAGGTGTGCTGCACCAGAAGAATCAGCATGATAAGTTAGACTAGAGAACGGCTGCTGCACCAGAAAAATCAGTATAAGTAGACTGGAGAAGGGGTGCTGCATCATAAGAATCAGTATGATAAGTAGACTAGAGAAGGGGTGCTCCACCAGAAAAATCAGTATGATAAGTAGACTAGAGAAGGGGTGCTGCACCAAAAGAATCACTATGATAAGTAGACTAGAGAAGGGGTGCTGCACCAGAAGAATCAGTATGATAAGTAGACTAGAGAAGGGGTGCTGCACCAGAAGAATTAGTATGATGAGTTAGACTAGAGAAGGGGTGCTGCACCAGAAGAATCATTATGATAAGTAGACTGGAGAATGGGTGCTGCACCATAAGAATCAGTATGATGAGTAGACTAGAGAAGGGGTGCTGCACCAGAAAAATCAGTATGATAAGTAGACTAGAGAATGTTTGCTGCGCCAGAAGAATCAGTATGATAAGTAGACTAGAGAAGGGGTGCTGCACCAGAAAAATCAGTATGATAAGTAGACTAGAGAAGGGGTGCTGCACCAAAAGAATCACTATGATAAGTAGACTAGAGAAAGGGTCCTGCACCAGAAGAATCACTATGATAAGTAGACTAGAGAAGGGGTGCTGCACCAGAAGAATCAGTATGATAAGTAGACTAGAGAAGGGGTGCTGCACCAGAAGAATTAGTATGATGAGTTAGACTAGAGAAGGGGTGCTGCACCAGAAGAATCATTATGATAAGTAGACTGGAGAATGGGTGCTGCACCATAAGAATCAGTATGATGAGTAGACTAAAGAAGGGGTGCTGCACCAGAAAAATCAGTATGATAAGTAGACTAGAGAATGTTTGCTGCGCCAGAAGAATCAGTATGATAAGTAGACTAGAGAAGGGGTGCTGCACCAGAAGAATCACTATGATAAGTAGACTAGAGAAGGTGTCCTGCACCAGAAGAATCAGTATGATAAGTAGACTAGAGAAGGGGTGCTGCACCAGAAGAATCACTATGATAAGTAGACTAGAGAATAGGTGCTGCACCAGAAGATTCTCTATGATAAGTTAGACTAAAGAAGGGGTGCTGCACCAGAAGAATCAGTATAAGTAGACTGGAGAAGGGGTACTGCACCATAAGATTCAATATGATAAGGAGACTAGAGAAGGGGTGCTGCACCAGAAAAATCAGTATGATAAGTAGACTAGAGAAGGGGTGCTGCACCAAAAGAATCACTATGATAAGTAGACTAGAGAAGGGGTCCTGCACCAGAAGAATCAGTATGATAAGTAGACTAGAGAAGGGGTGCTGCACCAGAAGAATCAGTATGATGAGTTAGACTAGAGAAGGGGTGCTGCACTAGAAGAATCATTATGATAAGTAGACTGGAGAAGGGGTGCTGCACCATAAGATTCAGTATGATAAGTAGACTAGAGAAGGGGTGCTGCACCAGAAAAATCAGTATGATAAGTAGACTAGAGAATGTGTGCTGCACCAGAAGAATCAGTATGATAAGTAGACTAGAGAAGGGGTGCAGCACCAGAAGAATCACTATGATAAGTAGACTAGAGAAAGGGTGCTGCACCAGAAGAATCGGTATTGTAAGTAGACTAGAGAAGGGGTACTGCACCAGAAAAATCACTATAATAAGTAGACTAGAGAAGGTGTCCTGCACCAGAAGAATCAGTATGATAAGTAGACTAGAGAAGGGGTGCCGCACCAGAAGAATCATTATGATATGTAGACTAGAAAAGGGGTGCTGCACCAGAAGAATCAGTATGATAAGTAGACTAGAGAAAGGGTGCTGCACCAGAAGAATCAGTATAACTAGACTGGAGAAGGGGTGCTGCACCAAAAGAATCAGTATGATAAGTAGACTAGAGAAGGGGTGTTGCTGCCGAAAAATCAGTATGATAAGTAGACTGGAGAAGGGTTGCTGCACCAGAAGAATCAGTATGATAATTAGACTAAAGAAGGGGTGCTGCACCCGAAAAATCATTATGATAAGTAGACTAGAGAAGGGGTGCTGCACCAGAAGAATCACTATGATAAGTTAGACTAGAGAAGGGGTGCTGCAACAGAATAATCAGTATGATAAATAGACTAGAGAAGGGGTGCTGCACCAGGAGGTTAATGATGATCAGAGGTATATATCCAGGCCAGATAGAGGGGGTGCTGCACCAGGAGGTTCATGATGATCAGTGCTATAGATCCAGACTAGAGTAGCGGTTCTGCACCAGGAGGTACATAATGATCAATGGTATAGATCCAGGCCAGAGAGGCTGCACCAGGAACATCACAATTATCGGTAATATATATCTAGAGTGACTAAAGATGGAGTGCTGCACCAAGAGGCTCAATATGGTCAGGGATATAGATTCATCCTTATGAGTGGGTGCAGCACCCGGAGGCTTATTATGATGATCAGTAAGAGAGTTCTAGACTAAAGTGGGAGTGCTACACTAGGAGGCTCATGATGGTCAGGGATATAGATCCACACTCATGAGGGGCTACTGCACCAGGAGGCTTATATCAGGGATATATATCCAGACTATAGAGGGAGTGCTGAACCAGGAACATCATGAAGATCAGTAATATAAATCTAGACTAATGTGGGGGTGCTGCACCAGGAGGCTCATGATCATCGGGGATATAGATCCAGACCAGAGAGGAGCTGCTGCATCTGGAACCACATGATGCTTAGACATATTGAGCCCATAGGCAGATTATAATGAGGGAAATCTGGGCTACCGCCCGGGGCCCCGAGCCTCCAGGGGGCCCGGGGTTCCGAGGTGTCTATAGCCAGATTGCCCTCATTATATGTGCGGCGCTGCGGCACATACCGTCAGACAGTGGCGGGGTGGCCCCCGGACCGCTCCCCCAGCAGCGGCTCATGGCCGCTATTTCTACTTCGGCCGGGCCAGCACTGCAGCAGTTAACTTCCCTGTGCTGGCCCGGCTGCGTCACTGCTAGGAGACACGGCCCTGTGCGCAGCCGTGTCTCCTAGCTGTGACGTCACGCAGTGCGCACCCGGCCTGCAGTGCTGCACCGGAGAAGAGCAGGAGGACTGGAGCCGAGCTGGGGGATGGTGAGTCTGTGTGTGTGTGTGAGTGAGTGTGTGAATGTGTGTGCAGGCAGATATCATTGTGTGATGTCTGTTTATATGTATTTTTGTGTTTCAAATGTGTTTATGTGTGTATGTATATGTCAGTATATGTTTGTGTGTGTGCTTGACTGCATTCGGCCTCCTGCTGAGTATAGATGGTGCCATGCGGCCTCCAGCTGTCTCTGGGGGGGGCGCCATGCGGCTTCACGCTGTGTTTAGATGGCACTGTGCGGCCTCCTGCTGTGTATAGATGGCGCCATGCGGCCACCTGCTGTGTATATATGGCACCGTGTGGCCTCCTGCTGTGTATAGATGGCGCCGTGTGGCCCCCTGCTGTGTATAGATGGTGCCGTGCGGCCTCCCGCTGTGTATAAAAAAACTTAAAAATCACTGCACACGTAGTAGAGAGGTATGGTATGCTTTAGGTGAAACTTTATTTAAAGGGTGATGCTTGAGGCGACTAATGGACATTTCGGCCAACACTGTGGCCTTGATCACAATGTCGCAAGTGGATAGATGCATCCGGGAAAAAAGAAGAATTACCAGTCAAGAAGAAGTGAGGGGCAATTCTTAGATAAGGAAACCAATCCGGTAGGAGGTGTCTGGGTATAGAAACGGATGGAGTATGCCCGTCAGTTAGAAAAATGCTGGGTTCAGGGTGTCCTGGAGAGAAGGACCACGTCTGCTGGGTAATTATAAGTGGCGGACAGAAAAATATGGTCTGGCGCCGTGCTGCAGTTGGCTCGGTCCTGTGTGCCACGTGTATGGGATATATTTTGCGAGATAGTGTAGGAGGCAATAATGGCCAGCCCCATAGATTAAGGTCTCGGCAGGTGCGGTGCTCCAGAGAAGCCTGTACAGGGATCCGTGTGGATTTAAATGTGATCCCTTAAATGTTCTGAACCTGTCATTGGAGGTTCCGGTGGAGGATGCTGTAGGCAAGCCTGTCAGGGCACAAGTAATTCTTCTCCTTTTTTCCCGGATGCGTCTATCCACTTGTGACATTGTGATCAAGGCCACAGTGTTGGCCGAAATGTCCAATAGTCACCTCAATCATCACCCTTTAAATAAAGTTTCACCTAAAGCATACCATACCTCTCTACGTGTGCAGTGATTTTTACGTTTTTTTACTGACGGAACCACTGGCTCCCTTCACTAGCACCGTGCCTTTCCACTTTGTTGAGTGCTAGCCTTCATCGTTCCCGCTGTGTATAGATGGCACTGTGCGGCCTCCTGCTGTGTATAGATGGTGCTGTGCGGCCCCCTGCTGTGTATAGATGGTGCAGTGCGGCCTCCCGCTGTGCATAGATGGCAGCGTGCGGCCCCCTGCTGTGTATAAATGGCACCGTGCGGCCCCTAGCTGTGTATAGATGGTGCCGTGCGGCCCCCTGCTGTCTATAGATGGCGCCGTGCGGCCCCCTGCTGTGTATAGATGGCACCGTGCGGCCCCCTGCTGTGTATAGATGGCTACGTGCGGCCTCCTGCTGTGTATAGATGGCACCGTGCGGCCCCCTGCTGTGTATAGATGGCACCGTGCGGCCTCCTGCTGTGTATAGATGGCACCGTGCGGCCCCCTGCTGTGTATAGATGGCACCGTGCGGCCCTCTGCTGTGTATAGAGGGCGCCGTGCGGCCTCCTGCTGTGTATAGATGGCTATGTGCGGCCTCCTGCTGTGTATAGATGGCAGCGTGCGGCCCCCTGCTGTGTATAGATGGCTACGTGCGGCCTCCTGCTGTGGTATAGATGGCTATGTGCGGTCTCCTGCTGTGTATAGATGGCTACGTGCGGCCTCCGCTGTGTATAGAAGGCGCCGTGCGGCCCCCTGCTGTGTATTGATGGCGCCGTGCGGACCCCTGCTGTGTATAGATGGCACCGTGCGGCCCTCTGCTGTGTATAGATGGCGCCGTGCGGCCCCCTGCTGTGTATAGATGGCTACGTGCGGCCTTCTGCTGTGTATAGTTGGCTACGTGTGGCCTCCTGCTGTGTATAGATGGCTATGTGCGGCCTCCCGCTGTGTATATATGGCGCCGTGTGGCCCCCTGCTGTGTATAGATGGTGCCGTGCGGCCCCCTGCTGTGTATAGATGGCTACGTGCGGCCTCCTGATGTGTATAGATGGCTAAGTGCGGCCTCCTGCTGTGTATAGATGGCTACGTGTGGCCTCCCGCTGTGTATAGATTGCTACGTGCGGCCTCCTGCTGTGCATAGATGGCTACGTGCAGCCTCCTGCTGTGTATAGATGGCACCGTGCGGCCCCCTGCTGTGTATAGATGGCTACGTGCGGCCTCCTGCTGTGGTATAGATGGCTACGTGCGTTCTCCTGCTGTGTACAAATGGCTACATGCGGCCTCCCGCTGTGTATAGAAGGCGCCGTGCGGCCCCCTGCTGTGTATAGATGGCGCCGTGTGGCCCCCTGCTGTGCATAGATGGCACCGTGCGGCCCTCTGCTGTGTATAGATGGCGCCGTGCGGCCCCCTGCTGTGTATAGATGGCTACGTGCGGCCTTCTGCTGTGTATAGTTGGCTACGTGTGGCCTCCTGCTGTGTATAGATTGCTGTGTGCGACCTCCCGCTGTGTATATATGGCGCCGTGCGGCCCCTGCTGTGTATAGATGGCGCCGTGCGGCCCCCTGCTGTGTATAGATGGCTAGGTGCAGCCTCCTGCTGTGTATAGATGGCTAAGTGCGGCCTCCTGCTGTGTATAGATGGCTACGTGTGGCCTCCCGCTGTGTATAGATGGCTACGTGCGGCCTCCTGCAGTGTATAGATGGCTACGTACAGCCTCCTGCTGTGTATAGATGACTACGTGCGGCCTCTCGCTGTGTATAGATGGCTACGTGCGGCCTCCTGCTGTGTATAGATGGCTACGTGCGGCCTCCTGCTGTGTATAGATGGCTACGTGCGGTCTCCGCTGTGTATAGATGGCTACGTGCGGCCTCCCGCTGTGTATAGAAGGCGCCGTGTGGCCCCCTGCTGTGTATAGATGGCGCCATGCGGCCCCCTGCTGTGTATAGATGGTGCAGTGCGGCCTCCCGCTGTGCATAGATGGCAGCGTGCGGCCCCCTGCTGTGTATAGATGGCGCCGTGCGGCCCCTAGCTGTGTATAGATGGTGCCGTGCGGCCCCCTGCTGTCTATAGATGGCGCCGTGCGGCCCCCTGCTGTGTATAGATGGCACCGTGCGGCCCCCTGCTGTGTATAGATGGCTACGTTCGGCCTCCTGCTGTGTATAGATGGATACGTGCAGCCTCCTGCTGTGTATAGATGGCTAAGTGCGGCCTCCTGCTCTGTATAGATGGCTACGTGTGTCCTCCCGCTGTGTATAGATGGCTACGTGCGGCCTCCTGCAGTGTATAGATGGCTACGTACAGCCTCCTGCTGTGTATAGATGACTACGTGCGGCCTCTCGTTGTGTATAGATGGCTACGTGCGGCCTCCTGCTGTGTATAGATGGCTACGTGCGGCCTCCTGCTGTGTATAGATGGCTACGTGTGGTCACCTGCTGTGTATAGATGGCTACGTGCGGCCTCCCGCTGTGTATAGAAGACGCCGTGCGGCCCCCTGCTGTGTATAGATGGCGCCGTGCGGCCCCCTGCTGTGTATAGATGGTGCAGTGCGGCCTCCCGCTGTGCATAGATGGCAGCGTGCGGCACCCTGCTGTGTATAGATGGCGCCGTGCGGCCCCTAGCTGTGTATAGATGGTGCCGTGCGGCCCCCTGCTGTCTATAGATGGCGCCGTGCGGCCCCCTGCTGTGTATAGATGGCGCCGTGCGGCCCCCTGCTGTGTATAGATGGCTACGTGCGGCCTCCTGCTGTGTATAGATGGCTACGTGCAGCCTCCTGCTGTGTATAGATGGCTAAGTGCGGCCTCCTGCTGTGTATAGATGGCTACGTGTGGCCTCCCGCTGTGTATAGATGGCTACGTGCGGCCTCCTGCAGTGTATAGATGGCTACGTACAGCCTCCTGCTGTGTATAGATGACTACGTGCGGCCTCTCGCTGTGTATAGATGGCTACGTGCGGCCTCCTGCTGTGTATAGATGGCTACGTGCGGCCTTCTGCTGTGTATAGATGGCTACGTGCGGTCTCCTGCTGTGTATAGATGGCTACGTGCGGCCTCCCGCTGTGTATAGAAGGCGCCGTGCGGCCCCCTGCTGTGTATAGATGGCGCCGTGCGGCCCCCTGCTGTGTATAGATGGTGCAGTGCGGCCTCCCGCTGTGCATAGATGGCAGCGTGCGGCCCCCTGCTGTGTATAGATGGCGCCGTGCGGCCCCTAGCTGTGTATAGATGGTGCCGTGCGGCCCCCTGCTGTCTATAGATGGCGCCGTGTGGCCCCCTGCTGTGTATAGATGGCACCGTGCGGCCCCCTGCTGTGTATAGATGGCTACGTGCGGCCTCCTGCTGTGTATAGATGGCACCGTGCGGCCCCCTGCTGTGTATAGATGGCACCGTGCGGCCCTCTGCTGTGTATAGAGGGCGCCGTGCGGCCTACTGCTGTGTATAGATGGCTATGTGCGGCCTCCTGCTGTGTATAGATGGCACCGTGCGGCCCCCTGCTGTGTATAGATGGCTACGTGTGGCCTCCTGCTGTGGTATAGATGGCTATGTGCGGTCTCCTGCTGTGTATAGATGGCTACGTGCGGCCTCCCGCTGTGTATAGAAGGCGCCGTGCGGCCCCCTGCTGTGTATTGATGGCGCTGTGCGGCCCCCTGCTGTGTATAGATGGCACCGTGCGGCCCTCTGCTGTGTATAGATGGCGCCGTGCGGCCCCCTGCTGTGTATTGATGGCGCCGTGTGGCCCCCTGCTGTGTATAGATGGCACCGTGCGGTCCTCTGCTGTGTATAGATGGCGCCGTGCGGCCCCCTGCTGTGTATAGATGGCGCCGTGCGGCCCCCTGCTGTGTATAGATGGCTATGTGCGGCCTCCCGCTGTGTATATATGGCGCCGTGTGGCCCCCTGCTGTGTATAGATGTCGCTGTGCGGCCCCCTGCTGTGTATAGATGGCTACGTGCGGCCTCCTGATGTGTATAGATGGCTAAATGCGGCCTCCTGCTGTGTATAGATGGCTACGTGTGGCCTCCCGCTGTGTATAGATTGCTACGTGCGGCCTCCTGCTGTGTATAGATGGCTACGTACAGTCTCCTGCTGTGTATAGATGGCACCGTGCGGCCCCCTGCTGTGTATAGATGGCTACGTGCGGCCTCCTGCTGTGGTATAGATGGCTACGTGCGGTCTCCTGCTGTGTACAGATGGCTACATGCGGCCTCCCGCTGTTTATAGAAGGCGCCGTGCGGCCCCCTGCTGTGTATAGATGGTGCCGTGTTGCCCCCTGCTGTGTATAGATGGCTGTGTGCGACCTCCCGCTGTGTATATATGGCGCCGTGCGGCCCACTGCTGTGTATAGATGGCGCCCTGCGGCCCCCTGCTATGTATAGATGACTACGTACAGCCTCCTGCTGTGTATAGATGGCTAAGTGCGGCCTCCTGCTGTGTATAGATGGCTACGTGTGGCCTCCCGCTGTGTATAGATGGCTACGTGCGGCCTCCTGCAGTGTATAGATGGCTACGTACAGCCTCCTGCTGTGTATAGATGACTACGTGCGGCCTCTCGCTGTGTATAGATGGCTACGTGCGGCCCCCTGCTGTGTATTGATGGCGCTGTGCGGCCCCCTGCTGTGTATAGATGGCACCGTGCGGCCCTCTGCTGTGTATAGATGGCGCCGTGCGGCCCCCTGCTGTGTATTGATGGCGCCGTGCGGCCCCCTGCTGTGTATAGATGGCACCGTGCGGTCCTCTGCTGTGTATAGATGGCGCCGTGCGGCCCCCTGCTGTGTATAGATGGCGCCGTGCGGCCCCCTGCTGTGTATAGATGGCTATGTGCGGCCTCCCGCTGTGTATATATGGCGCCGTGTGGCCCCCTGCTGTGTATAGATGTCGCCGTGCGGCCCCCTGCTGTGTATAGATGGCTACGTGCGGCCTCCTGATGTGTATAGATGGCTAAGTGCGGCCTCCTGCTGTGTATAGATGGCTACGTGTGGCCTCCCGCTGTGTATAGATTGCTACGTGCGGCCTCCTGCTGTGTATAGATGGCTACGTACAGTCTCCTGCTGTGTATAGATGGCACCGTGCGGCCCCCTGCTGTGTATAGATGGCTACGTGCGGCCTCCTGCTGTGGTATAGATGGCTACGTGCGGTCTCCTGCTGTGTACAGATGGCTTCATGCGGCCTCCCGCTGTTTATAGAAGGCGCCGTGCGGCCCCCTGCTGTGTATAGATGGTGCCGTGTTGCCCCCTGCTGTGTATAGATGGCTGTGTGCGACCTCCCGCTGTGTATATATGGCGCCGTGCGGCCCACTGCTGTGTATAGATGGCGCCGTGCGGCCCCCTGCTATGTATAGATGACTACGTACAGCCTCCTGCTGTGTATAGATGGCTAAGTGCGGCCTCCTGCTGTGTATAGATGGCTACGTGTGGCCTCCCGCTGTGTATAGATGGCTACGTGCGGCCTCCTGCAGTGTATAGATGGCTACGTACAGCCTCCTGCTGTGTATAGATGACTACGTGCGGCCTCTCGCTGTGTATAGATGGCTACGTGCGGCCTCCTGCTGTGTATAGATGGCTACGTGCGGCCTCCTGCTGTGTATAGATGGCTACGTGCGGTCTCCTGCTGTGTATAGATGGCTACGTGCGGCCTCCCGCTGTGTATAGAAGGCGCCGTGCGGCCCCCTGCTGTGTATAGATGGCGCCGTGCGGCCCCCTGCTGTATATAGATGGCACCGTATGGCCCTCTGCTGTGTATAGATGGCGCCGTGCGGCCACCTGCTGTGTATAGATGGCTACGTGCGGCCTTCTGCTGTGTATAGTTGGCTACGTGTGGCCTCCTGCTGTGTATAGATGGCTATGTGCGGCCTCCCGCTGTGTATATATGGCGCCGTGCGGCCCCCTGCTGTGTATAGATGGCGCCGTGCGGCCCCCTGCTGTGTATAGATGGCTACGTGCGGCCTCCTGCTGTGTATAGATGGCTAAGTGCGGCCTCCTGCTGTGTATAGATGGCTACGTGTGGCCTCCCGCTGTGTATAGATGGCTACATGCGGCCTTCTGCTGTGTATAGATGGCTACGTGCAGCCTCCTGCTGTGTATAGATGGCACCGTGCGGCCCCCTGCTGTGTATAGATGGCTACGTGCGGCCTCCTGCTGTGGTATAGATGGCTACGTGCGGTCTCCTGCTGTGTACAGATGGCTACATTCGGCCTCCCGCTGTGTATAGAAGGCGCCGTGCGGCCCCCTGCTGTGTATAGATGGCGCCGTGTGGCCCCCTGCTGTGTATAGATGGCACCGTGCGGCCCTCTGCTGTGTATAGATGGCGCCGTGCGGCCCCCTGCTGTGTATAGATGGCTACGTGCGGCCTTCTGCTGTGTATAGTTGGCTACGTGTGGCCTCCTGCTGTGTATAGATGGCTATGTGCGGCCTCCCGCTGTGTATATATGGCGCCGTGCGGCCCCCTGCTGTGTATAGATGGCACCGTGCGGCCCCCTGCTGTGTATAGATGGCTACGTGCAGCCTCCTGCTGTGTAGAGATGGCTAAGTGCGGCCTCCTGCTGTGTATAGATGGCTACGTGTGGCCTCCCGCTGTGTATAGATGGCTACGTGCAGCCTCCTGCTGTGTATAGATGGCTACGTACAGCCTCCTGCTGTGTATAGATGACTATGTGCGGCCTCTCGCTGTGTATAGATGGCTACGTGCGGCCTCCTGCTGTGTATAGATGGCTACGTGCGGCCTCCCACTGTGTATAAATGGCGCCGTGCGGCCTCCCGCTGTGTATAGATGGTGCCGTGCGGCCTGCCGCCGTGTCTAGATGGCTAAGTGTGCTCAATATTAAGTCATACAATTAATGTAAGGCTATGTGCCCACGATGCAGAAATGCTCCAGATTTTTTTTTAGCGTTTCTGCATCTCCCTGGCAGAAAAAACGCATGCGGATTCTACATGCGTTTTTCCTGCCTGGGACATGCGGAAGTGAAGCGTTCTTCACATGCATTTCCGCATGCGGGTTGACAAGCGCTTTCCAAGCGATTTTAGCATCACTTGGAAAGTGCTTGACAACTTGGTCACACTATATAAATCCATGCAACCAGCATGGATTTGTATAGTGTGACCGTAAAAGAATCGTAAAAAATAAAAAATAAATATATAATTACCTTCTGATGGCCTGCCGACGTCTGCGGTCGCGTGACCCATCACATGACTAAATGACGTCACGGCAGGTCCTTTTTAGACCATCGCGAGCTGCCGGCAAGCCAGTACGCATCGGATAAAGACACCGGGGGCCATCAGAAGGTAAGTATAATATTTATTTTTTATTTTATTCTTTTTTTTACAGTTTCTATGGTACCCGGGTCCGGAGGACAGTCTCCTCTTCTCCAAACCCGGGTACCCACCGCACATTGAAACGCATGGATTCTGCATGTACAGATGCAGTGATGCGGATTCCATGCGTTCCAATGCAAGTCAATGGCGGCGAAAACGCCCCGCTTCCGCAAAATAATTGGTAGTGCTGCGGATTTTTCCGCAATGATAATCCGCAGGGGATATTTCCGCAGCATGTGCACATCACATGCGGATTATCATTGGGGAACATGGCAGGCCTTCTACCAAGCGTTTTTTAAGCGTTTCTGCGGCGGAATTGCCGCTGCGGAAGCGCTTAAAAAACGCATATTGGGCACACAGCCTAAAAAAAATGATTATAATTAATATTGTGCCAAATTAATTTCACGTGAACTATCACATGATCTATCACAAGGGATCATGTGACATGTCACGTGATACATCAGGTGTGGGGGGGGGGGGGGCGTGCCTTCTAAACTGCCCGGGGCCCTTGCTACTCTTAATCCACCCCTGATTGAGCCATACTAATGTGGGGGTGCTGCACCAGGAATCTCATTATGATCAAGGATATAGATCCTGACGAGATGGGGGTGCTGCACCAGGAGACTCATGATGATCAGGAATATAGATCCAGACTAGAAAGCGGGTGCTGTATCGGGAATCTCTCAATGATCAGTAATACAGATCTAGAGTAATGAGGGGTGCTACACCAGGAGGCTCGTGATGATTAGGGATATAGATCTATAATAAAGAGGGAGTGCTGCACCGTGATGATCAATCAGACCAGAAAGGGCGTGTGGCACCAGGAACATCATGATGACCAGTAAAATAGATCTAGACAAAAGAGGGAGCACTGAACAAGGAGGCTCATGATGATCAGAGATATAGATCTAGACTAATGAGGGGGTGCTGCACTAGGAGGTTCATGATTATCAGAGACATAGATCCAGACTAATGGGGGGGTGCTGCATCAGGAAGTTCATGATGATCAGAGATATAGATCCAGACTAATGAGGGGGTGCTGCACGAGGAGGTTCATGATGATCAGAGACATAGATCCAGACTAATGGGGGGGTGCTGCATCAGGAGGTTCATGATGATCAGAGATATAGATCCAGATTAATGAGGGGGTGCTGCACCAGGAGGTCCTTGATGAGCAAGTGTATAGATTCAGAATAGGAAGAGGGTGCTGCACCAGGAAACTAATGATGATAAGGAGTAGAGAATAGATCCAGAATAGGGAGGCTGTGCTGCACCAGGAACCTCATGCTCATCAGGGATGTAGAGCGAGACTAATGAGGGGTCCAGCCCAGAGAGGTGGCAGTGCAGCTCTTTCTCTTACATCTCTATTCATGTGCTCATCTTCATACAGACTATATTATGTGAACTGGAGCAGAAGTAGCAATTTGCTAGAGATCCAGCCCTTAGAGAGAGGATGTCTGCGGTTTCCCATGTGTGACATGACATGCACACGTGTGGACCTCCCGCACCATACACTTAGATCTTATATGGCCTGCAATGTCTTCTTTTCTGCATAGATTCTAGCAGCTCTCTTTCTCCTCCCTGGCAGTCTCAGACCCTGATCCTGGCTGTCTCTCAGACTGACTCCTGTACTTTCTTAGTAATTTAACTAAAAGCAGATGTGAGAGGCTCCTATGTGGGGACCAAGAAAATGAGATGTGGGTGTTTGAGAAGTAACCCATCAAAAAATGTCTTATTGCCTGTAAGAAGAAACAGACTAAAGTGTGAGAAGGAAAAAGAGAAGAAGAGAGTGCTGTAGAAAAAAAGAGAAGGGTGAGAGTAAAGAGACAGAGGTGTGTCTGTGATAAGAGGAGGAGAGAGACAGGCGGGGACAGAGAGACAGGTGTGTCCTAAAGTCAGGAAGAAGAGACAGCAGTGACAGAAAAAGCAAAGAAACCACAACTGAAGTACAGACACGTTTCAGTGACCACAGGGCGAAGAGCCAAGAGAGAGGGCTGCAGAGAGGAGGACTGGCAGAGACAAAAGGGGCATCTGTGGCAGAAGAGACGTCTGGTTGATATGTGAGTCCATCTCTGATATAGACAGCCTAGGGGCAGGGAGGGGGACATAGCTCCGAAGAGGAAGATGAAATACTGAGAATACTGAAGTATAGTCTGGAGGGTGGAGAGACGGGTGAGAAAGAATATATAAAGGCAGCTGCTGAGATAGAGAAGCAGAAGACTACGCCAGGCGGAAATATGCACAGAGGGCTCATTTAGACTAAGAGGAAGCACATGCAGAAACAGACCAAATAGACAGAGAAGAATTATCTCTTGTGTCTCCAGAGTTGTAAAAGGTTCTCTTGTTCTAGTGCAAGAAGTGGAAGCGACAAGTTGTACAAGATGAGCTGGCTTCAGGAGGACTCCGAAGTCTACAAGATGCTGCATGGAAACCAGGAGACCAGGACATCTCCAAGACAATCCAGCAGCTTCAAGATACTACAGGAGGCGCTGGAGAACAACCCCGATGGTACCTCTCTGACTGGAATGTGACATGTAGTCTGTAGAAGTGGACGCTGACGCTACTAGGACAAGGTTTTGACTACTTTTACCAGTACTGACCCGATGGCCATGGTACTAACACTGATGCCACCCACTGCTACCAGCCCAGTCACGTAACTGGGTCTAACCACCTACTTGACTATAGCCAATTCTGATACAACCAGCAATGCAACCCACTAATCCCGCCACATCTATTCCCATAAAACCAGCCGCTATGTAAGTGGCATTACTAGATAATGCTTTCACCAGAGCCATTTTCAGAGAGTCCCGCCTTGACTAACCACCTGCAAACCTAGTAAGCTACATTACTGAAGGTCTGCCCTAGACTATGAGCCCAAGGATGGACCTGTAACTGCTTCTGCCGACAGTCACTGCTGCTATTAGTCTGACTGACAGCAGTGCAACCAGTAGACATGGCTCAATACGTAGCCAACCTGAAATTAATGCCAGCCAACACTGTCACCGGTAGGCACTCTGTCCTACATGGCCCCCATCCTTCCAATTAGCACTGACCTTGATTTCGACAGACACAGCATTTGTAGGGTATTTGGTGGCACCTATCCCAGTAGATACTTCCATGAGCACCTTACCGTGTCTTTTGCTAACATAGCCAAATTGAAGACTGATAAATGGACACAGGGTTTGATTTTGGGCATCTAAAGGGCAAGTTATCTATACCTACAGAAGAGACGACCTAGGCAGTGGTGTAACTTGAAGCTCAAAGGGCCCCAATGCAAAATCTCCAACAAGGAGCTCAACTATCACGAGACCTTAGTAGGTCTTCTCATATGGGCCAAAGACACGTTTTTTGGTCCCTCTGGGCTCCAGGGCCTGGGTGTGACTGCAACCCCTGCACCCACTATGTATGCACCACTGTGTCTAGGTGCCTGGAGGTTGCACCCTTGATCCCATTCTAATGTAAAGGCAGTCGCATAGGATACAGCTAATTTATTATTATTATTTTTTTATTATTATTATTTTTATTTATTTATTTTTATTATTGATAGGATGGTTTTATTTAAGCTACTGTGTGACAGTATTGTTTGGGCGCTGTATAATTATATTATTTGTTTTATTTGCCAATCAATACCGACACTGAATAAATAGCCACTGGCACAGACATGACCCTCTTTGCCAGCAGAATTAAGAGATCTTCTAGTTCTAATTTTGGCAAAGACGCTAAAATAATAGATGGCGGTGGTTAATATACTGTTAATGACACCGACGGCATGCTTATACTCGTAAAGTGACCACATGTTGTCTTCCACCGGGAGGAATGCTGCATATTTGCGGAGTCTGACAGCTGGGGGTCAGACGGGAGACATAGCTTGGCATTGGCAATGTTACTGTTGGGAATGGGAACAATTGCTGAGATATTTCTAGATCTGGCGTGAATGGAAATAGACATACAAGGCAGTAAATCCACGATCTCACTGTCGGGGCATCCATATTAATCCACTCTGCGATTAAAGGGGTTGTCTACCTTGGGAGATTTTTTTTTGCTTACATAAATGCATGTATTTCGGGCTAAAATGAATTTTTGTATTTGGGTATCGTTAAAAATTTTGCAACGTTTGTCTTCTATAAGCTTGCCTGTTGGCTGCAGAATGAGTTAACTGAGAATATGTCAGTGAGCTCGCTCTGATGGTCTGACAGGGAGTTTGTAATTGTTTTAATTGTCTTTTTTATTAGCTCCTCTCAGCAGATTTTTAACCACAAATCACATCGATGTTCAATGTTCGTGGAAACAGCCTGTAAAAACAAGACATTGCAACATTTTTAATGAAACCCAATTGCAAAAAAGGATATTTAGCCCCAAATATGTGCATTTAAATAAAAAAAAATGTCCCCAAAGCCCTAACGGTGGACAATCCCTTATATCAGTATCAGTTCCTTTTTCGTGTAGTTATGTCACACTGCAATTAACTACTATTAAGACTTAAGACTCAGACATGTTGTCTGGACACGACTGACTTGAACGTACCAGACATGGCAGCTTCAAACCTGTTTCATGTAGAAGAACGAGCTTTTCCATAAGACTGACCTGCAATGTTATATAATTAATGATGAAAAAGAAATAGTACTGCTTTTTTTTCCCCAGAAACAGCGCCACTCTTGTCCACAGGCTATAATTGGTATTGCAGTTCAGACTTATTAGGTCTGAGCTGCAATACCATGCACCGACCATACGCAGGAATGGCGCTATTTCTTAAAAACAAGCTTACCTTTTTCTTTCTAATTTTTTCTATCCTCTTTAAATCTTATGAATACGTTTGTGTATTTTTATACCTGACTGATAAAATTATTCTTTATGTTGTTACAGGTATTTCAACATCTTTCCCCAGTCGATTGTCACCAAATGTTCAGAAACCTGTCAGCAGCATCCAGAAACCTATTAGTAATACTGTGGCTACTCCGCTGCGGGTGTGCGAAAAGTGCAACACAAGTATCCAGTGAGTGTACGAAACATGCTCAAAACTATCTAAAAAAGACCCCAAAACGTCTGTCTTTGCTGCACATAGCAACCAATCACAGAGCTGCTTTCATTTTACTAGAGCTGTTTTAGAAATGAAAGGTGAACTCTGATTGGTTGCTATTAGCAACAGAGACAGATTTGATAAAATGAGGCCTACTCTGTATATATATGATGTTATGTATCATATTGATGGGGGGCAAAACAGACCACATTGGTCTCTTATTTTCTTATTTTTTAGGACAAAATGAATATGCCATATTTGATATTTTTGCCTCTTGATTCATTTTTGTCATGTCTTTGTTGCCTATAACAACCAATCACAGCACAGCTTTTATTTGACCAAAGCAGTTTAAGAAGTAAAAGCTGAGCTCTGATTGGTTAATAAGGGCAACAACATTATTTTTGATAGATGAGGCTTACTACTGTTTATGTATGATTAATATGTTGGAAGGGAGAAAAAACTGTTTGCATCGGTCTTCCATTTTGTGACGATGAAATTAATTGGTCATACCTGATATTTTTGTCCTGATTTATTTCATTTATTGGCATCTGAAAGCCGCTTCTCAATTATAAAAATTTGAGCTTAATATGAATGTTAAAGGGGTATTTCCATCTACAAGATCCTATCCCAATGTGTTGTAGGTGTAATAATAATATTATCAAATACCTCCATTTAGAAATGTAGTGTAGTTCTTCTGATTCACTATGTCGCTTACGACCACTAACAACTAACCAACTGTCACTATATGAGTAGTCTCAACAATGGATACCTAAGTTACTGCAATGCCCTGCACATGGGGTAAGCAACCTAGCGAATCAGAAGAACTATACTACATTTCTAAATGGAGGTATTTGCTAATATTATAATTATTACACCTACTATATATTGGGATATGATCTTGGAGATAGGAATACACCTTTAAGGCTGTGTTCAGACGGCCAGTCGTGACCGCAAATTGCAGATGTGACTGTCTCTGTCTGCTTGTCCGTATTGCAGATGGGTGCCAAAGCTGCCTATATATTAAATTCATTATTCTGGTCTGTAAAACGGACCAAAATGCTGCATGCTGCGATTTTTTCCATGTAGACCATTGGTCCAGGTGGAAAATTGGCTATGGGCTATAATGAGTCCGAATGCGATCCGAGGGGCACACGGACAACGCACAGGCCGATTATACACTCGTCTGAGCCCTAATGGCCAGGACATGGGCAATAACTGTTGGCCATGACCTGTCCTCATGAATTTATTACTCTAGTGCACTTTTCCTTATAAATCTGCATTATACAGTTCCTCTGTTATTCCTTCTGTAAATGTGTGAAAATTTGATATTTTTGCCATTTGGTTTCCACTAACATAAGCGGCACCAAAGACGGAAATTGACATATATTTTGTTTATGCATGCTAATGAGGGCAATTAGGGGTGAGGAATGCTGGCCAAAACATTTTTCAGCTAGCCATTATCTATGTGTTTGGGGGAGGGATAATCCAGTGATCAGATAAGCTTCAGATAGCTGCAGCGAAAGTCATAATGTATAGAAATTGCTTTGACCTGTGTTGGGCGTGCAAGGCCAATACATATCGTGAGCGTGCGTCACATAGTGTCACAATGATGATTAATATGATGATTTATCCTAGTGACAGACCTGAGTGTTAACTGCGTTCCACACACCGGACCTGGGACTGATAGGTGTTCCTCTTATGCAGGAAATATATATTTTATGGTGGTTGGATGCTTTGAAGACATTGCACTCTGACCCGACCCTTATGTTTCACACGTGTCTGTACACGCTGCCTCGAATTACTGCTGTGATAGCTACAGTTAACAGGTGGGGCAACATTTCCAAACACGGCTTCCCTAGTTGCCATGTTGTAACGTGTCTATAGGACTTATTTTGGGATATTAGACAGAAAGAATTGCTGTGGGTTGCTTTCCTTGGAAGCATTGGAGGTATATAGTTCTTCTATAATGTGCCATTGGATTGTATGGCTTTCCGAGTGTGGGTATAATGTGGCACTACTGCGCTACAACACAAGCTGGGTATATGCATGAGCATATGTATGAAAATCTAAATTTATGTATATATCTGCTCTTCTGACATGTCTGTTTTAGTAAATACTTGTATTCTTCATTAAAGGATTTTTCCAGTTTTAAAAATCCCATCCCCCTGCTGCAGTAAAAAAAAAAAAGTGCTTTACTCATCCTCCCCGGGTCCAACACAGAGTCTTCATCGCTACTCCCGGTGACTTATTTCCTATAGTGCTGATGTCATATCGACAGCACTGCAACCAATCAGTGAGCTCAGCGGCTCTTGCCGTCTACTATGGACAGAGACACTGAGCTCAATTATTCGCTGCAGTGCTGTCGATGTGACGTTAGCGCTGCAGACAATAACGGTCTTTAGGAGCAGTGACAGAGCTTTAGCGCTGGACCCAGGGAGGATGACTAAAGCACTTTTTTTTTTTTAAACAAACTGCTGACTGTAGACAGGGCTTTTCTAAAACTGTAAAAACAATTCTGCTAGGACTCATTTTATTATATCAGTGGGGCATGTCCCTACACTGTTTAACCAATGAAGAGGCCATGCCTTTTTGAGGAATGGTAGCGCCCAGTTGTCAATTTAATTTCCAAGAGGAATAATGGAGGATCTATACAAAATATGCTTCACTTTTGGGAAGGGGAGAGGCAGTATTAGTAGAATCCGTAAAAGTCTTTAATAATGGTCATATAAGGTGTCACCCAGATTTGCTAGGTTCTATTCACACTAATAATTATTTTTTTTTATTCCCAGTGATGTAGCAGTGAGGATCTCAGAAGGCCACTACCGTCATCCAGGGTGCTACGTGTGTACAGACTGCGGCCTCAACCTACGCATGAGAGGACACTTTTGGGCAGGGGATGTGCTGGTGTGTGAGAAACATGCCCGTGCCAGGCATAATACCGGATCTCCACGCACATGAACAGACCATTGTATTTTAAGGAGTGTATCCCTCTTCTCCCATTACTGACCCATATTGTTGACCTCCCCTCTATAATATGCACCTTGAAGCTTTTCTTGCCAATGTCCAAAATGGCAGACATGGTGAAGCTGGTATCATTGCCGACATTGCAGCATGAGCGTACCCATGTGCTTCTGACATTGTTCAGGGTGGCTATATACAGGTAGTGTGATTAAGGACAAATACCCTGTATTTGGGTTAGCTTTGGCCAGGGTATTGAGATACAGGGCATGAGTAATAAATTAAATCTCTGCCCCAAGTGAAGGAAAGCCCTGGTGTACTAAGTATTATATTCCTATGCAGAATTATTATATTTTGTTTCTCATGCTCCCATCCACCCAGGATGCATATGTATAAGTCGCTGAGCACCATATAGTTACATGTAAAGAAGTAACAGCAGGAATTTCTATCTGCTATACAATAGGCTGCCTCACCATGCTGCACAGACTTGTTTTAAGCTATTCCGACTGAATTTAACATATGACTTGTGAGCATCTGATCAGAGGCTTAATTAAAATTCTTGGGCCTTGATGCAGAATTTTTAATAAGGCACCCCAATTGTTTTAAAGTTAACCTTTAATAAAAAAAAAAATGACAATCATGGTGGGCCTCAATCACGTGCCATTGACAGTAATGGCTCGTAATATTGGACTTTTATTTCCCCTATGCTCCAAGTTGTGGCTGGAACCTCTCCCTCCTAAATAGTTATATGTCTACTTCTTTTCTAAGGCCTTTTTAACCCTTAGTTTCCTACCCTTACTCGTAGTGTAAATGCTCAAACATTTTTAGAAGCCTTGTAAAGGCAAATGCACAGTGTCATCCATGAAATGGGACTTGAGATATTCGCTATCTGTATCTAATCACTGAGGTGGTCACAACTGAATGTCCGAGATTGATTAAATACAGAAGTAACAGTATAAAAATGCAGTAATATGTCCTCATATTAATTGTCTATGTTTGTGCCACATATGTCAATTTCAGAGCCCCGTCTATGCAAGAAACTGTTGGTATCTATCCCATAGATATTAGATCCCTTCTCCTTATTTTAAGATGTGTGGCATTGTTGTAACCCATTTTGTTGGCATCCATCTTTTTTATTTTGTTCACCTTAAATGGCTTTTTGTGTTTATATTTGATATGCTATTAAAGTATTAATGTATTAAAGAAGATTTATACTGTGCATGTTCATTTATTTTATGAATTTTTTATTAAATATTAGAATTTTCCAATTCTTCCAATTATAAGGGGTTCCCCATTAAGATATCCCACTGTCTAAAAGTGCTGAGGCTCTTACCTATCTTTAGGATGAAGGAAATTCGGGCCCTGTGCAGGACAGATGCTAAAAAGACCTACCGTATATATCTCTTTGGTCCCAGAGGTCAGCCATTTGCCAGTTGATGTGCCGTGTGATATGCAACCTCTTTCCCAAGAAGGGAATAACTCATTAATATCAATTAAAATGAAGAACTGGTCAGGCAAAACTCCCAAATCAGTTGGCTGATATGAGGCATGGAGATAGCGATAAGGGAGCACAAATTTAGTAAACCCTTGAAAGGAGCTAGCAAGGGTGTGACAGGAGTATGGGGGTTTACGTGGCATTTTTCCTGAGCTGCTGGGCTCAAGGGGGTGGTGGTGAAGCAAAATGCCTTTGTTTTGAGTAAAATATAGTCTAGCTACAACTTTGGAATTAGGGAAGGACAATATTCTTAATGTCTTCATCCAGAGACATTAATAGTAATACAATAATACTCTTAATATGATGGATTAACTGCTGGAAGTCAAGATTTTATTCAGATCTGACAAGCCCTGAACTGTAATATCATGTAACTGACGCACAAGGATTATGGACCGGTCTCTACATTGTTCAATAAAATCATTTTTAACTTAAGAAAATGATTATAACTAAGCCACTTGGGAACTTTCTATGTTACACCAGGGTTTCATTTTAAACATGAGATTAACTTTTCCCTAGACAATAATTACAAGTAAAAAAACTGGAACAGTAATGGGGTCCACACCTACTCCATTTAATCTCAGTGATATAACTATGATATTGACAATAATGAGAGCTCAGAAACATTTTCTACATATTCTGTATAGTTTTTTTTTTAGCCTATTCCAATTTAATTTAACATTTATTATCCAACTGTGAGCACTCAAGACAGTTCAAATTGAGTACTATAGTTAAAATAGTAAGGGTCATTACAGTAAAAATAACATTTTGAAAAAACATCACAGAAAAAGATAAAGCCTTACCAACACCAGGTCAGATTACCAATGCACTAGCATTTTAAAAATACAATTTTGCATGCAGTTCATTACTGCACACTGTCTTGGTAGGTCACTGGTTTTAAAGAGTAATCTGTTTGACCCTCAACCTGCTCTATATGTCTGAATTTCCTCCAGTAATGGAATTTCAAGCCCAGTTCCATCCCTAGACAAGCGGCTATAGGAGGTACTTTTTATACAAAGGATTGAAAGCGTAATTGAAAGGACCTTACAAGTACTACAAAAATTAACATTGTCGAATGACGATGGACCCCTACAGATCCTAGTCAGTGTGATAGCATAGTACAAAATCTTAACACAGAATGGTCCTTCTTAACTTTCATATGGTTGTCCATTAGTATTGGTGGTAGTATGAGTCTTCGATGGCTGATTCTGTCTTATGTTGTTCAGCAGAATACATATATGCTATAAACAGGTTGACACTTATCTTCCAAATTGTCCACCATTAGCACACCTATTCAATTTGGCTAAATGGGCCTCTTTTTGTCTATATGATTGGCAGGAAAAAAGAAGCTGTCATACTGGTCAAAAACAATAGGATCGCATTCATTAGGGAAAATTCATACTTTCCCCATAGACCTGAGACCAACACAAATTATTGGAGCATTAGGGAATTAAGAGCATAAGGGAAATAGTAGAATAAAACAGGACATGTCAAGGGAAGTGAAGACAATCAGCAATCATTCTAGAAAGCTGAGGGTGAACTGTTCAGTCTTTCCCACTGGGCCTTGTAGTTGAACGAGCTGTTTGTTTAAGTGCTTAATGATGTTGCGTCTGATAAGCGCTGGCTCACATCTGTATTTAGTTTCATGAACGCCTGGAATGCTGCGGCAAGAATGTTTTGTATGGAGAGTATCATAGAGTAATAATAGCCAAGCAGTAAATGGTTTCCTGTAGAATTTTTTTTGCATGACCTTACCTCCTACTTTCCTACTTCTTGTGTGTCTGCAGGGATAATTGAGATGTCTCATATTTACACTCTTCGTCTTACAAATTATTGGGATTTCACAAGATCTGTTCTTTATATGTTTGCGTAATGTACTGAATATGTACTCGAAGGGAGATGCACTGCTGAAGCTCAATGTCAGGCAGGGGACAACATGGTGATGAAACATAAGCAAAAAAAAAGCTACCTCCACCCAAAACAAAAAATATCTAATAAAATAACCAAAGCTTACTCATTTGCCCTACCATGATCATCTGTTTTGATATTTAAAAATTTTGAGACCTGAGCAATAAGTTCAGCCAGAGATGTATCGTGAAGTTTCCAACTCCCAATGCACGATTTCTAATGGGGACCCTCAATGTCTCTTTTTCTTAAAGCTACTTTTGAAGGGTTAATAGAGGTTAGGGATCATTATAAAAGAAAGAAACAAAGCAAAATGTACCTCTAGAATCCCCCGCCTCTTATCACACACATGGACAGCACACGACTTTTTAAAGCTTTTTACTCCAGTTTTCTGGCATAAAAGCTTTGATGAATTGAGGCCTACGTGTTTGTGTACACAATCGATTTGTGTAGAAAAATTCTCAGCATTCATTAGTTGTTATTTTACAGATCAGATAATTTTATGTAATAAGACACAGCTATTCTGGACGAGCACATGGACCTGCACAGTCAATTATGCTCAATTCTAACAACGGTCTTCTGAACTCGGCCTAAGGTTTTTGGACCTCTCCAGGCACTGGTGCCTGGGTGCAGCTGCTCTCTCTCTGCCCCCTGTAACTGCACCTCTGAGTTGGGAGGAGATATCTTGGTGCAGTATATACTGTATGGTAAAGGTACGGACATGGAACCAAATGCTAAAAAACGAGGAGCAGAGAGCCTAGCATTTAGAGGGCAGGTACCACCATTAATTCATAAAATGGCATCCCCAAAATTGTTTGGAACAGGTGATGCTCCTCCGGCTGCCTCATTACCGGGGAACATTCCATAAGTTCCATGTGTAAATTCCCTTGACTCATTCTACATTCTACTGTACTGGACACCAATATTGGCTTTATGGAGAGCAAACAGATGTCTTTGAAACAAGGTGCTAATTCAACCCAGAACAGTCTGAGAGCTAATTCCAATAGAGAGGAGCACTTGGAGACAGTTCAGTCAAAGATAGATAGGCATGGCTCATACTTTCTAACAAGTTGCAGGATATGTTATGAATATTTATGCATAATGTGATGAGGAGGCACAGAGAGAGCAGCATCTGCCGACCATTCCCCTATGTGAAGTTATGGCCATATCTAAGTAGTGTGAATTCAGCAGTAATGTTTTGGAGGTTGCATTCCTTAGGCTGTGTGCCCACTATGCGTTTTTTAAGCATTTTTTCAGCCAGAGACAAGCGTTTGTGAAGCGTTTTTAGCATGCGATTTCGCATGCGGGTTGTCAAGCGCTTTCCAAGCGATTTTAGCATCACTTGGAAAGTGCTTGACAACTTGGTCACACTATATAAATCCATGCAACCAGCATGGAGTTATATAGTGTGACCAAAAGAATTGTAAAAAATAAAAAATAAATATATACTTACCTTCTGATGGCCCCCGGTGTCTTTATACGATGCGTCCTGGCTTGCCGGCAGCTCGCGGTGAACTAAACGACCTGCTGGCGTCAGCGGTTGAGTGACCCGTCACATGACTAAGTGACGTCATGGCAGGTCGTTTTCAGACCATCACGAGCTGCCGGCAAGCCAAGACGCATCGCTAAGGACACCGGGGGCCATCAGAAGGTAAGTATAATGTATATTTTTTATTTTATTTAACAGGTACTATGGTACCCGGGTCCGGAGGAGAGTCTCCTCTTCTCCAAACCCGGGTACCATCCGCATATTGAAACGCATGGATTCCGCATGTACAGATGCAGTGATGCGTAATCCATGCGTTCGAATGCAAGTCAATGGCGGCGAAAACGCTTCGCTTCCGCTAAATAATTGGTAGTGCTGCGGATTTTTCCGCAATGAACATGGCAGACCTTCTACCAAGAGTTTTTTAAGCGTTTCTGCAGCGGAATTGCCACTGCAGAAACTCTTAAAAAACGCATAGTGGGCACACAGCCTTAAACAACTTTGGGATCCTTGCCTGGCAAGTTGGATCACTTTACAGGCCACCATACTGATTATCTGGGGCATTTGCCTAGTTTTTCCTACCACCCCAATGCTCAGTAAGTTCTTCCTCTTTAACTCATCTGCCCCCAGGTTAGCTCTAGAGTTCCCCATTATGTTTGCAAAGGTAACCATCACACATCAGTCTTGGTGGCCAAGGAGGCCCAAAGGCTCTCTGCCTTATAAAAAGACACAAGTGTTATGAAGGACACATGGCAGGTGAGCCCTGATACAAATACTGCATTGGGCACTTCACTCTTATCACAGACACAGTGGTACTTCTGGAGAGGCAGCTAAGAAATAACATTGATATATTGGATACACCTCTAGAGGACACTAGCTATTGAACCCATTCTACGCCCGGGTGGCTAGCATTTTTATTGGTATATGGTCCCCCATCATGTTATGTGCTGCCTCCATCCTGTTATGTACTGCACCCATCCTGTTATGTGCTGCCCCCATCCTGTTATGTGCTGTCCCCATCCTGGTATTTGTGCTGTCCCCATCCTGGTATTTGTGCTGCCCCAATCCTGGTATTTGTGGTCCCCCATCCTAGTATTTGTGCTACCCAATCCTGTTCCCCCATCCTGTTATGTGCTTCCCCTATCCTATCCTGGTATGCATGGCACCCCACATCCCTATCCTGGTATGTATGGCACCGCTCATCCCCAATCCTGGTATGTATGGCACCCCTCATCCCCAATGTTGGTATGCATGGCACCCAGTATCCCAATCCTGGTATGCATGGCACCCCATCCCGCATCCTGGTATGCATGGCCCCCTCATTCCCAATTCTGGTATGCATGGCATCCCTCACCTCAATCCTGGTATGCATGGCACCCCATCCCTCATCCAGGTATGTATGGCACACCTCATCTCTATCCTGGTATGCGTGGCACCCCCTGATCCCCATCCTGGTATGTATGGTACCCCATCCCTCATCCCTATCCTGGTATGTATGGTACCACTCATCCTGGTATGCATGGCACCCCATCCCTCATCCTGGTATGCATAGTACTCATCATCCCTATCCTGGTATGCATGGTGCCCCATCCCTCATCCCTATCTTGGTATGTATGGTACCCCCTTCATCCCTATCCTGGTATGCATGGTACCCCCTCATCCCTATCCTGGTATGCATGGCCCCTCATCCGTATCCTGGTATGCATGGCCCCTTATCCCTATCATGGTATGCATGGTACTCCTTCATCCCTATCCTGGTATGCATGGTACCCCCTCATCCCTATCCTGGTATGCATGGTATCCCCTCATCCCTATCCTGGTATGCATGGTACCCCCTCATCCCCAATCCTGGTATGTATGGCACCTCTCATTCCCAATTCTGGTATGCATGGTACCCCTCATCCCAATACTGGTGTGCATGGCACCCATTCCTCATCCTGGTATGCATGGCCCCCCTCATCCCAAATCTGGTATGAATGGCACCCCTCATATCAATCCTGGTATGCATGGCACCCCTCATCCCCAATCCTGATATGTATGGTACCCTTCATCCCTATCCTGGTATGTATGGTACCCCTCATCCCCAATCCTGGTATGTATGGCACCCCTCATCCTCAATCCTGGTATGCATGGTACCCCTCATCCTCAATCCTGGTATGCATTGCACCCCTCATCCTCAATCCTGGTATGCATGGCACCCCTCATCCCCAATCCTGGTATGCATGGCACCCCTCATCCCCAATCCTGGTACGTATGGTACCCCTCATCCCAATCCTGGTATGCATGGCACTCCTCATCCCTATCTTGGCATGCATGGCACCCCTCATCCCTATCCTGGTATGCATGGCACCCCTCATCCCTATCCTGGTATGCATGGCACCCCTCATCCCTATCCTGGTTTGCATGGTCCCCCCTTATCTGTATCCTGGTATGCATGGTACCCCCTCATCCCTATCCTGGTATGCATGGTAACCCTCATCCCCAATCCTGGTATGCATGGTACCCCTTCCCTCATCCTGGTATGTATGGCACCCCTCATCCCTATGCACACACACAAAAAAATAAACACTTATACTCACCTTTCTTCCCTGTGCTCCAGCACTGCGTCCCGTTCTGCCGGAGGCCGGGGAGGAGTGTGGTGCCGGAGTACGCGTGTGCCCATACCGCGCTGTCCGGTGCCATTTTGCTGAAGACACACTGCAAATGTGTCTTCAGTAAAATAGTGCCGGATAGCGCTATGTGCATGCGCCGATTCCGACGCCTTCACTCCTGCCCCAGTCTCTGGCCTGAACAGAGGCGCCGTGGCAACACTCCTCTCGGTCAGGTAAGTATGTAAGTATGGCGTCGAAGATCGCGGTATGTGTTCAGTGCCTACACATGGCAGTGATCTCCGGCGCCATACACGCCTCTTACCTGTAATGGCTCGATGCGTTCTTCTGTCTGGAGCCAGACTGCGCAGGTTCATCACGCTTATAAAGGCTTCGGACAGAGGGACGCATCTTCAGTTATATTATAGATATAGATGTCCAATACAGTACATACATTGTAATAGGTGAGCACTAACACACCCTGTGCAACATCCCTGGACTACATGTATAGATCATAAGCGGTGTACAAACAGCAGATAAGTACCCAAAGATGCCCAACATCCGAGGACAGGAATTGCAGCAATTATTACAATCTCTCAACCTCTTCCCCTATCTTGTAGGGCATATTGAGGATATCACCCTATTATGGGTTCCCTACACAGTCCTAAGCTATGCCACCTTCTTCATTTGGGCCATATGTCCATATCATGACCTGTCTCCACAACAGGTGCACCCTTGCAGATCACTATTTCTACAGTTTATAAAAAATCTGCTAAACTTTGTGTTCTCTGATGAATAACCCTTCAGGCTGTTTGGGCCATCTGGAAGAATGATTGCCTAGAGAAAAAAAGATGGGTGCTACCATGAAGAATTGACGCCTTCAAAATGTGGTTCTGGAGAAGGATGTTATCAATACCATGGTTGGCAAGAAGAACAAACAAATCAATTTTGCAACAAATCAAGCCAGACATGTCACTCGAAGAAAGGATCATCATGCCTACTTTGCACACATCATTCGAAGAGTGTAATCACTGGAGAAGGACATCATGGTCAGACAAATAGAAGGAACAAGGCGAAGAGGAAGACCAGCAACCCAATGGCTTGATACTATCAAGACAAGGGCGGAGAAGACCCTGGAGGACCTATCTAGGCTTGTACAAGATCGATGTCCTACAGAGCGTTCATCCATCAATTCACCATGGCTCGAGATCGAGCCGAAGGTGTTAAAATAAAATAATAACCATGAATCCTGTGTTATGCCAGTAGTAAAGCATCCTGAGACCATTCATATGTGGGGTTGCTTTTCATACAAGGGAGTGGGCTCACTCATAATTTTGCCTAATTATAAATAAATGAATAAAGAATGGTCTCTAACCATCCTCCAAGAGCAACTTCTCCCAACTGTCCAAGACCAATGCATGGTACTTTTCCAAAATAATGGAGACCATGTCACAAGGCAGAAGTGATAACTAAGTAGCTCAGTGAACAAAACACTGAAATTTAGGATTAATTGTCAGGAAACTCCGCAGATCTCAATCCCATTAAGAACCTATGGTCAATCCTCAAAAAGTGGTCGGACAAACAAAACCTCAGAAATTGTGATAAACTCCCAGCACTGATTAAACAAGAGTGGGACATCAGTCAGGATTTGGCCCAGAAACTGATATCTAGATGCCAGGGCGAAGGGCAGAAGTCTTGTAATATAAGTGTCAACATTGTATATATTGATTCTTTGCATAAACTTTATGTATTTGTCAAAATAAAAGTTTAAAAACTTCTTAAATGCTTATAATTGTACTTCAGAAACCATATAAACATCAAAAAGGTCTAAAATCACTGAAGCAGCAAACTTTGTGAAAAACAAAATTTGTGTCAATTTAATAATAACAATAATAATAATAATAATCTTTATTTATATAGCACCAAGATATTCTACCACACCTTACATGTACAAACAATTAACAAGAGGAATGAGAACTTACAATCTACACCAGCCATCGATAAAATAAATAAATAGTAATATTCGATTAACGCCGCATGTCTCAAAACTTTTGGACAAAAGTATTAGGACCCACTACACATTATACATACAGGAGCTTTTATGACCTTCCATTCTAAATTCCCTCTACAGCTATAACAGTTCCCACTATTCTGGGAAGATTTTCTATAAGATTTTGGAGATGTCTGTGGTAATTTTTGCCCATTCATCCAGAAGAGCATCTGTGAGGTCAGACGAAGGTTGCAACCGTCCAAAAATTCCAGGGCATTCCGTAAAAATAGGGCACTTTGTTGCCTAGTCGGTAAAAAAATTTTGACGTGTCTATGACTTTTTTTGAAGCTGCAGAAACTTTTACAGATTATTTTGACTGTAATTATCAGCATTTTACAGTTTACGGTGAATCCAGCTTATAATATCTTCATAAGAGAATTATGGGCTGTAGACATGTATCACTTATAATCATATTGATTCATTATGGGTTTCCAATGTGTCCTTGAAAAATATTGTCTGTCTATTGTCAAGTTGGCAACACTAATGTTAGGGGAGAGGGCAGGGTTAGCAATCTCATCCCAGAGGTGCTGCATGGGGTTGAGGTCTGGGCTCGGTGTGGCCGGTCACGTTCTCCCACAGCTCCCCCAACCAGATCTGTATGGACCATGTGCACTGGGCACAGTCATGGGGAACAGAAAAGGGCCTTCCCCAAACTGTTCCCACAAAGCTGGAGGCTACAATTGTCCAAAATGTCTTGTGCTGAAGCATTAACATTTCCCTTCATTGGAATTAAGGGGTCTAAGCCGACCCCTGAAAAACACCTCCATAGCGTCATACATCCTCCACCAAACTGTCATGCAGGTAACGTTCTCCTGGCATTCCCCAAACCCAGACTCATCTATCAGATGCCAGATAGAGAAGTGTGATCCATCACTGCACAGAAAATGTTTCCTCCAGAGTCCAGTGGTGGCGGCTTTACACAACTCCCTCCGACACTCGGCATTGTGCTTGGTGATGTACGGCTCCATGATGCTCGGCCATGAAGCTCCCGGCGGGGGCGCAGTGTTTGTGCTGATATTAATACCAGAGGAGGTCTGGACTCTGCAGTTATAGAGTCAGTAGAGCGTTGGTGACTTTTCTGCCCTCTGCTCCTCAGCACTCAGCCCCCCGCTCTGTAAAGTTACGGGGTCTCCACTTCGTGGCTGAGTTTCTGTGGTTCCTTCCACTTCTCAGTAATATCACTCACAGGTGATGGGGGAAGATTTAGGAGGAAGAAATGTCATGAATGGACTTGTTACCCCAGTGGCTCCTATTACAGGACCGCGCTGTTATCAGTGAGCTCTGCACCACCAGTCGCTCTGTCACATGTTAGTAAAGGCAGATGGCATGACGGGTGGCCAGATGTTGTACACCGGGTGTGGTGGGGAGGGACAGCGTGTTATACACTGGGGGATGAGGGGTGGGATGATATATGTGTCACCCAGGGGGAATATAGGGGACTCGGTACCTGGGCCTTTTACCTTGTTTAGGAGGTCACGGCAGTCGGCTCCCGGGCCTGTACTCTGGGTCTCTCTTTAAAAAGGGGTTTTAGTGTACAGTTTGTCTCGTGACGCCACCTGTGGTTTCCGGTAATGGTTACCGGCGCTGCTGCAGACCTCCGGGGGTGATGGGATGGCAGCTGGGATGTTCTTGCTCCCCACAGGGCGGAGCGGGCCCCCGGGGCAGTGTAGGTACAAATGGTGGTGATGCTGGGGCTTGTAGTGCAGGAGATATGGTGCAGCAGGAGTAACTGACAGAGACAGGGGATTCACTTCAGTACCTTTACTGGTGCGGATGTCAGGTAAGGTCCAGGGTACTCGGTAGGAAGGGTGCACTTCAGGACTTCTCCCCAGTGAGCGGGTATAAGGCCTCCTGGTCCGTGTCTGCCTCTCTGTATCCTCCTGGCCAGCCTGCAACTGGGCCTAGCTTCTGTGTCGTGCTGTTCCTTCACCTTTCTCTTGGTAGTAGGACCTTTTTCTGGCAACCACTATCCCTGTACACCGGGGCCTTTGTGGTTCCTAGTCCTGTCAAGGGTTTAGCTTCAGGTCAACCAGGGACTTGTAGTCCTCCTGGTATGCCGGTGATCCCTACTGGGTATAAAGGACCCTGTAG
Source organism: Phyllobates terribilis (assembly GCF_046119375.1). NCBI lineage: Eukaryota > Metazoa > Chordata > Amphibia > Anura > Dendrobatidae > Phyllobates > Phyllobates terribilis. The sequence continues at coordinate 549,413,755 of NW_027362771.1, read as the reverse complement.
GCGTGGACCCGGTGTCCGGTTTGTGTCTTGGGGTGAGCCTATGATGCTCCTCTGCCCCCTCAACTCCTCTCTCCTCTCCTCCTTGCTTCCGGCCACACTCGGGGCCCTCAATCCAGCAGCAGACGTGCTGCGTCTTCACTGCTCTCAGTGGCAGCACACTCTCTGACTCTCTCTCAGACTGAACACTGACTGCCTGGCTCCACCCTCCATATCTATATATCCCTATCCGGGCTTCCTCTGGTGGTATGAGGTGGAAGGGTGGAGGTGTTTGTTTGTAATGAGGGCCTCTTGTGGAGAAGTCCGTCCATGCACCCTTTTGGGTTCTGTGGTACCTGTGAACAGCAGGGTGCCACATATACACCGGGGGATGAGGGGTGGGATGATATACAACGGGGGACGAGGGGACGGATGATATACACTGGGGACAAGGGGTGGGATGTTATACACCGGGGGTGAGGGGACGGATGTTATGCACCAGACACGAGGGTCCAGATGTTATACACCAGAGGTGAGGGTGCAGATGTTATACACCGGGGGTGAGGGGCCAGCTGTTATAAACCCGGGGATGAAGGGCCAGATGTTATACACCAGGGGTGAGGGGCCGGCTGTTATAAACCGGGGGATGAGGGGCCAGACAGATGTTATACATGGGGGGGCAATAGGACTGAATATAAAACCTGAATTCCATGAATAAGATGTGCCCTAATATTTCTTTTACATACAGTGTGTGTCACAACCACCATTGTGCAATAATTATGCAACCTGATCGCTTTCTGTAGCGAGATCTATTTAGAGCAGATCTGAGCGTGGCGTCTGTAGACAGCTGTCGAACAGAAAATCCAGGTTAATCTATAATGAGGCAACTCTGACAAACATGTGAGTAAAAGTTCACATAACTGCATTATATGGGATGGGAGCGTCGCCACAGCAACTTGGGACACAACAGGATCAAACACGACCTTGCGACATCGTCATCTAGATAGGGAAACATATAAGGGTTAATTCACGGTAATAAAGGTCATTGTGATGGGTACCGGGACCATCCTAAATCTAGAAATGGATGGAAGAAAAATGAAAAACTCTCTTCACCTCCCAAGGTGCCCATACACGTTAGAAATATTTAAAGGGGGTGCACTTTATGGGGGTGTCCAAACTTTTCCCGAATGGCAGGTTTTTACTTGATGGAATGAACTAGCATATTCAATTTTACTATGCCCAATCCTCTGTTATACCCTGCACACTAAAAATGCCATCAAAGGGGTATGCAGAATTGTGTGATGCTTTAATATGTGTAGTTTGACAGTAAGGACAGTAAATGTTAATGTTTGGGACTAGCCCAGAATGGGAGGGGCTAAGCTGAAGGCAAAAAGACAGTTTCCTGTAAAAATGTCAGAAAGGGCCCAAAGTGTGCAGAGAAAAGACCTAAGGACTAGTGTTAGCAGTGCCGCATGACGTGGGTGTCCCTACTGAGAGAGGAGACAGAGACAGAGGATAGCGAGATCCAGAGCAGAGGAGTAGAAGAGAAGTGGCTGACAGAACAACAACAAACAACAAAGTGAATGAAGACGAGTTCTGGGTCAGGACGCCTAGTAGTACGGCCTAGAGTTTATAACTCACAGAGTTAACGGTCCTAGACAGGACAGAGTATGTGAGATGAAGAGAGCGCCCCAGGTGGGAGTTCCAGAGCGTCAGAGATAGAAGAGATAAGTACCGGCCATACTGGCAAAGTAGCTCCCCTAAGGGAAAAAGGATGCGGAACTGGAGGTTGAGCATGGGACTCTTACAAACTGGACTGTAGTACTAAGCTGGGTTGTGGTGAAGAAAAGAGGAAAGGTGCAAATAGAGGACAAAAGAGAAAACAGGAAGGAATCTGTGTGTGGAAAATGCTCCGTATTGTAAGGCTATGTGCCCACGATGCAGAAATGCTCAGGATTTTTTCCTGAGCGTTTCTGCATCTCCCTGGCAGAAAAAACGCATGCGGATTGTACATGCGGATTGTACATGCGTTTTCCTGCCAGGGACAAGCGGATATGAAGCGTTCTTCACATGCATTTCCGCATGCGGGTTGACAAGCGCTTTCCAAGCGATTCTCAGCATCACTTGGAAAGTGCTTGACAACTTGGTCACACTATATAAATCCATGCAACCGGCATGGATTTATATAGTGTGACCTAAAGAATGGTTAAAAATAAAAAATAAATCTATACTTACCTTCCGATGGCCCCCGCAGTCTTGATTCCCTCCATCCCGGCTGCCGGCAGCGGTAGACTGAAGGACCTGCCGACGTCAGTGTTGCGTGACCCGTCATATGACTATGACGTCAGCGCAGGTCCTTCAGTCCATCGCTAGCTGCCGGCAAGCACAGACAAGGAGACCGGGGGCCACCAGAAGGTAAATATAATCTTTATTTTTTATTTTATTATTTTTTTCACAGTTTCTATGGTACCCGAGTCCGGAGGAGAGTCTCCTCTCCTCTAGACCTGGGTACCATCCGCACATTGGAACGTGTGCATTATGCAAGTCCTTATCTAGTGAAGCGGAATGCACGCATTCTAATGCAAGTCAATGGCGGCGAAAACGCAGCACTTCCGCAAAATAATTGGTAGTGCTGCATGTAGTTGGATGTCATTATTTTTTCTTCTTTTAGACCTTCACTGGCCAGCCACGCTGTGGAGTAGTTGGATGCATGTGATGGAGCATTGTCCTGCATGAAAATCATGTTTTTCTTGAACGATACCGACTTCTTCCTGTACCACTGCTTGAAGAAGTTGTCTTCCAGAAACTGGCAGTAGGTCTGGGAGTTGATCTTCACTCCATCCTCAACCCGAAAAGGTCCCACAAGTTCATCTTTGATGATACCAGCCCATACCAGTACCCCACCTCCATCTTGCTGGCGTCGGAGTGGAGCTCTCTGCCCTTTACTGATCCAGCCTCTGGCCCATCCATCTGGCCCATCACGAGTCACTCTCATTTCATCAGTCCATAAAACCTTTGAAAAATCAGTCTTAAGACATTTCTTGGCCCATTCTTGACATTTTATCTTATGTTTCTTGTTCAAAGGTGGTCGTTTTTCAGCCTTCCTTATCTTGGCCATGTCCCTGAGTATCGCACACCTTGTGCTTTTTGATACTCCAGTAACGTTGCAGCTCTGAAATATGGCAAAACTGGTGGCGAATGGCATCTTGGCCGCTTCACGCTTGATTTTCCTCAATTCATGGGCAGTTATTTTGCGCCTTTTTTGGCCAACACGCTTCTTGTGACCCTGTTGGCTATTTGCCATGAAACACTTGATTGTTCGGTGATCACGCTTCAAAAGTTTGAAAATTTCAAGACTGCTGCCTCCCTCTGCAAGACATCTCACAATTTTGGACTTTTCAGAGCCTGTCAAATCTCTCTTCTGACCCATTTTGCCAAAGGAAAGGAAGTTGCCTAATAATTAAGCACAATTTATATATATAGTGTTGATGTCATTAGTCAACACCCCTCCTCATTACAGAGATGCACATCACCAGATTTACTTAATTGGTAGTTGGCTCTCAAGCCTATGCAGCTTGGAGTAGGACAACATGTAGAAAAAGTATCATGTGATCAAAATACTCATTTGCCTAATAATTTGGCACACAGTGTATAGTGTGACCAAGATGTCAAGCACTTTCCAACTGATGCTAAAATCGCTTGGAAAGCGCTTGTCAACCCGCCTGCGGAAATGCAAGTGAAGAGCGCTTCACATCCGCTTGTCCCTGGCAGGAAAACACATGTACAATCCTCATGTACAATCCGCATGCGTTTTTTTCTGCCAGGGAGATGTAGAAACACTCAGGAAAAAATCCTGAGCATTTCTGCATCGTGGGCACATAGCCTTATCAAGAAATGTGCCCGTTATATCCTGTATATAATCCCTATCAAGTTCACGTTCAGTAAGAAGTTTATTTTTGAATGGTGGTCTCCCTCATTGAACTGTGAAACATCTGGTCCTGGCCAACCAGCAACATCGGTTACATGCGGCCTACAAGGGTGTAGTGCACTCACCTCACAAGTCTACACACTGAGCCAAGACCCCCACCTTCATGTAATGTGTTGGGGCGCAGGAGACGAGTACCTCGCCTACGGCTACCGGACCGGTATACATCGGTTATATATCGGTTACATATACACAAAAAATACCCATGTAAATGCAATTACACACATTTATACAGCTCTCCCTCAGGTTATAATACTAATATAGTGCAGGTAGTCTGACTGTTGATCTAAAGATCACTATATGGTTGTGACGCGCCCCCTGGGCCGTGGGGTACTCGGTGTCGGGCCGGTCGTTGCCAGGGAAGATGTCACAGTGGCGTGACCCAGTCCATGACCCAGGGCGGGTCATTAAAAAGGGGATTATTTACAGTAGAATTTAATAGAGTTTTTATATACAGTTCGCGACGCAACCTGTGGTATGCGGCTACGTGGAACTGCCGCTGCGGAGCAGGTCCTCTGGAGCTGATGTTAGTGCAGCAAAGCTGGTGTGGCTCTCCACAGGTAGAGCTTAGCTCCAGGGCAGTGTAGATGTAGTAGGTGATGCTGGGCGTTGTAGTGCAGGGGTGATGGCGCAGTTAATAATCACAGAGACAGTGGGGTGCAGTCCTCAGGGTCTTTACTCACCGTAGTTGCAATCCAAGTTACAGGTACCGGTGTAACTTCCCTCGTCGTGCCGCGCTTACTCAGGGAGGGGTTCAGTCCACCCTCAGATATCTCCGGAGTACTTAGTGGGACCCCCTTCTGTGTCCTTTCTCTGGCCGTCTCCCTGCACCTCATACCAAGTGTCCCAATCCGGTACCTGCGGGCCTTGTCGGGCGACGTCTGTTCCGTCCCCTGGGTCCTCTATAGTTACCTTCTTGGTGAGACTGATATGGACTGTTGACTACAGGACTTGAAATACTGCAGCCTCCGGTTTCTAGTTGAGACATAAAGTACTCTGCTAGTTGAGGGACCGTTCCCCTTTGTGCTACCTGACCCCTCCACCTCCTGGTGGATTCGGGCGTACGGGTGGCCTCCAGCACCGCCCGTACCCCTGGGGTCCCTTCCTCGTTCCTGGAGCCCTTCTTGCTTCTCTCTCCTTCTCCTTCAGTCCTGGGTCTCTCCTCAGGTCCTCCTCCTGAGCAGAGCTCCTACAGAGCTCCAGCTCCCACACTTCTCCTCCTCAGACTGATCTCTCTGACTGAACTGACTAAACAACATGGCTTCTCTATTTATATCTTCCTCTCATGTGCTCCCCTAAGCTACTTCCTCCACCCACACCCACTACACAGCCCCTCCCAACAGCTAGGGACCCGGGACTGTGCTCTCCCTTAGGAGAAATCTTGCCCTACCCCCACTGCGGGTATGTGTTGGATGCAGGTGTTTGGGTCCCGGGCAGTACTCCTTCCTTACCTGAGAGTGAGACACCACACCTCTGGGTGAAATGCAGTACCTCTGTGGCGACAGAACCCTCAGGGGCGCCACAGTTGTGCACTAGGGGTTGTATGCAAAGTATTTGCAAAGCTACTGAAAGGGAACCTGTCATGTTGAAAATACAATCCAATTTATGGGTAATGTGTTTTGGACCAAAATGAGCTGTTCAGATGGATATATACGTATAAATTTGTGGGCTAAAACCTCAGTACAAAGTATGATTTATTCATTTATACCTTTAAATCCGGGCTGAGGAGTCCAGTGGGCGGTTCTACTCAGTGATCAACAGCAAATTGTAGACAGGGAAGGCTGTTGATCACTAAATGAGACTGCCCACTGGACTCTCTCTCATATCTAGAAAAAGCTATCAGGAAACGACCAAAAAAATGCCAAAAAAATGCTAAAGGAAATAAACCATCAGAGTTTCCTGAAGCAACTCCCTCTTGGGAAACCCGGAGGGTTTGGCTTTGTGTAAAAGATGTCAAGTATAACAGCCGAGGTGGGCGGGTCGCGCAGATCCCACCGCCGCCATACATTTGTCAAGGGAACACAACTCCGCTGCCTCCAATCGTCAGGACAATTACGCCATGGACTGATGAGTGATGGACGAGGCCGTGGTTGCTTCCATTACTAGGCCAGTTATTGGGGGAACTCACAGTGAGTGTATGGTACAGTATATACACCTCTGACACCAACACATGGAAAATATATATAAATATATATATTAAAAAAATCAAAACATAGGAAACAGCACAAAAAATTATGTTTTTGGTGCAAAAAAAAGCCCCCAGGTACATATCAGTCCTTGAGAAAGGTCCACAATTTTGGACCGAAACGTTGCCATATGGGCTATTAAACCTTATCACTTTATTCTACTTTGTGTGCTGCCTCAATTTTTGCATGGATATATAAATATATATATATGTATACCTCGATCCCATCGCTGCCAACTCTACAATAACAGAAAAAATTAACCACTACTAGTTGCCACCACCAATCGTTAATACAGCCGACACCCGTTACTTGTAGAGTATGGATTCAGGACTGCGGTTTACAGAGCAATAGAAACAGAGCTATTACATTTTATATGTAACCCAGAAAGGTAGGCAGTGTTTATAAAAATATATACAAAGATGATACAAAATGTGAACAAAACAATACAGTATATAGAATTACATGAAATAAAAAGGAATAACGAAAGACAATTACTAGACCTGATGTTGCAGGAATGGCTCTTATCTTTATGGGGGGAAACTCTTCGAGTAGGAAAACGGAACACTCTCACATCAAACTATGTCATCCAGAATGACAAAGACAGACACCCAAATTCTGCTCTTTATTATACCTCCCCTTGGTGAGCTCATGTGGGGGCTGGTTGTGGGATGTGCTAGGCCCTTTAGAATTTTATGAGATCCCCAACTTACAGGATATTTATGCTCCTGGAGGTCCCAGGCGATAGATATTGTCATCATATTTCTTGTCATGATTTTACTTTTCTATAGAAATGAAACATGGCATGTATTACACCATCCATTGAGCCGATATTAAGTTGGAGGAGTTCTGCCGGCCGTACGGTGATGTGAGTGAATACGTTATGTCTGTCCTCTACAATACGGGGGCAGACATTTGCTACAATAACGAAAATCCCATAAATATCGGATCAATGCAAAACCCCAATATTCATCACTGACTACTGACTCCAAAAGGTCTGCGATCCTTGCTTTGATCAGAGGGAGCTTATGCCTGAGAAGAGTACTACCCCGTCTCTGATTAAACAAATTTCAGTCTTACTTTGAAAAAAATACAGCATTTCTCTACTGTAATTACCTAGACACTGCAGAAGATCCCTACTTCAAGGTGGAGGTTGAAGTGTTAGCTCTCTTTCTCACTTCCCTAGTTATAATTTGTTTCTTTCTTCCCCAGCCAATTAATCCTATATGTTCAATTTGAGGGTGATATGTCCATTTAATTGTATGTTCTCCAATTAATTTCTGTTGGAAATCCATTTTGCTGTTCATGTTTCTTTTAGCTTTTTTTTCTTGAAGGAGCTTTGAAAAACACCTGGAGAAAGAAAGAAAGTGCATGTCACTTCTTTCAGGTAGATCCTGAAGGAATTTTAAAAACTATAAACTGTCCAATCATAAGGGTGGAAAAAAATGCTCCAGGAAAAAACTCTTTCCGCTTATGAAAAACTACCAAAAACTCAGCAAAAACAGGAGAGTGGCTGCTGTCTGAAAAACTTGTTATCTTTGAACTCCTCAAAAAAACTGTGTACCATGCCTTAAGATATAAGCACCCAGAGATTTTGTGTGTTTTTTCACATTTTTGGTGCAGTTTTTCTTTCCTGAAGTAATTTCAAAAAGTTTTTAGATGAATTTTCTTTTCCTGAAACATTTGTTTGCACCCTTTTGATTGGACAGCACCTATTTTAGAGCAGATTTGATCATGATGACACTTCAAATAAGTGACTTTCTTTTTTTCCCACCAGGCTTTTTCAAAACTTGAAGCAATAAAAAAATGCTGAAAACACTAAACAAATGGACTGCAAAGTGCTTTTACAATAGAAATGAATAGGATAAGTCTTTTAACCCCTTCACGCCGCAACTATTTTACGTTTTTGTGCTTCTGGTTTTTGCTCCCCTTCTTCCCAGGGCCATAACTTTTTTATTTTTCAGACGTGTGACGACTTGTTTTTTGAGGGACGAGTTGTACTTTTGAGCAACACCATTAGTTTTACCATATCGTGTACTAGAAAACGGGAAACAATTCAAAGTATGGTGAAATTGCAAAAAAAGTGCAATTCCACAGTTTTTTTTTTTTTCTTTCCACGTTCACTGGATGCTAAAACTGACCTGCCATTATTATTCTCCAGGTCATTACGAGTTCACAGATACCAAACATGTATACGTTCTATTTTATTTAAGTGGTGAAAAAAATATCCAAGTTTGTAAGAAAAAAAAGGCGCAATTTCCCTAGACTCGTAGCATCTCCATTTTTTGCGATCTGGGGCCGGCTGAGGGCTTATTTTTTGTGCGCTGAGCTGATATTTTTTTTATACCATTTTGGGGTAGATCCAATGTTTTGATCGTCTGTTAATGCATTATATTGCAATGTTGCGGTGACCAAAAAAGTGTAATTCTGACGTTTTGATTTTTTTTCTCGTTACTCCGTTTACCGATCGGATTCATTATTTTTATCTATTGATAGATCGGGAGATTCTGAACGTGGCAATACCAAATATGTGTATATTTGATTTTTTTTTATTGTTTTATTTTGAATGGGGCGAAAGGGGGGTGAACTTTTATTTATTTTTTTTTTTAAAAAAACTTTTTATTTTTTTCAACTTTTTACCTGCTTCAATCGTCTCCATGGGAGACTAGAAGCTGTGTTCGTCTGATTGCCTGTGTTACATATACTGTAGCAGGGCCTGCTATGTGTAACAAAAGTGCTCATCTCCTATGAACGCCGACCGCTGGGCGGCGCTCATAGCAAATTGGCTATGACAACCACAGGGGTCTCCTGCAGACCCCAGATTGTCATGCTAACCCATCGGCGGCCCGCGATCATGTGACGTGCGCCGATGGGTGCAGCCATGTTAAATGCTGCTGTCGGACATTTACTGAAAACATGCGGGCTCAGCGCCAGAGCCCGTATCACAGGGGGAGACACGACAGGCAGTTGAAGTGGATCTGCTCTAAAAAACTCCTAAATAAACCTCGGTATGCATATACCCTTTTATCATTTGATTTCATGTAGCTTATTTATTTTGATTAGGACCATAATAAAAGCTAAAAAATACCCCATGAGAAATATTCTGCTCTTCCCTAGCTGTATTCTGCTTCCACCAAATCCTGATCCACTATCGTTCTGTGCAGAGACGTTATATAGAATATTTATAGACCGGGAGCTTTAGTGTCAGATTATCCAATAATTCTTCGGATGCCTTGTGGATGATTCTGTTTATCTAAGGCCTGGGTTACAATAAAAAAATCCACAGTGTAAAGTCAATAATTTTTTAGTATCATCCATTGATCTAAAAGCAGCACTCAGTATGAAAATTCGCTATATCCAGTGTAGACAATGCTCTGTGAGCTAAACAGACCAGACTCTAAACTGATATATTGTAGCAAACTAGTAGAGAGATTTGTGCAGCTGCTGATGTGTTTCGCTCACAGAGCATTGTCTAGTAGCAGAGCTGTGAGCTTGTGTGTAGTGATGTAGCAGAGCTGTGTGCTTGTGTGTAGTGATGTAGCAGAGCTGTGTGCTTGTGTGTGGTGATGTAGCAGAATTGTGTGTGATTTTATGTAGCAGAGCTGTGTGTGTATGGCTGTGTACTGTACATCCTGTCGTGGTGGAATGGCTTTTATGCTTTTTTGATCAAAATAGTCTCAACTAAGTACCCTATGTTATTTACATGTACTATCAGGAGCAGGTGAGGGGCTCACCGATGCCAGAAGAAACTTCAACTGGACGTGCGTCGGACACACATCCAACTGAAGTGTACTGCCTTGCACAGACCCATCGGGTCCGTGCGCAGCAATACATGCTGCTGGCCAATCAGAGGCCAGCAGGTGACGTCGGCGTGCATGTGATGGGTAACAGCCATGGATGGATCAGAGCTCCACCAGCGGCTGTTAACCTGTTAAATCTCACTGTCAATCTCTGACAGCAGAATTTAACACGTGCCGGCAGGGGGCCACATCATTCCACATGCCCATTAGCGCGCTCGTGACTTGATTGCGGGCACCGATGGGTTGTCATCACAGCCGAGAGTCTGCTGAAGACCCCCGTGCCTGTCATTATGATCCGCCCGTAAAAGACAGCCCATGGCTGTCATTCATAGGAGATAGTGGTTTTCACTATACATAGCAGTGCTGATGCATAGTTCAAGCGATCAAATGATTGCAGCTTCAAGTCCCCTCAGGGGACTATTAAATCCAGTAAAAAGTGAAAAAAAAAGTTTTTAAAAATATTAAAAAAAATAAAAAAAAAAAACCACAAAAGTTCAAATCACCCTCCCTTTTGCCCCATTAAAAATAAAACAATTAAAAAAGAAAAAAACACACATATTTGGTATCGTTGCATTCCTAAAAGTCTGATCTATCAAAGTATAAAATAAATTAGTCAGATCGGTAAACGGCGTAACGAGAAAAAAAAAGTTAACACCAGAGTTAATTTTTTTTGTCCGCTGCAACATTGCAATAAAATGCAATAACAGGCGATCAAAACATCGTATCTACCCAAAAATGGTATCAATAAAAACGTCAGCTCAGGGCACAAAAAAATAAGCCCTCACCCAGCCCCAGGTCCTGAAAAATCTGAATATTACCGGTCTTGTAAAATGGGGACAAAAGCAAAATTTTTGTTTTCTTACAAATTTCTGAATTTTTTTTTCACCATCTAAATAAAAAAGGCTATACATTAGTGGTGTCTGCGTAATCATACTGACCTGGAGAATTATATTGCCAGGTCAGTTTTACCATATAGTGAACTTGGTAAATAAAAAAAACCCAAAACAATTGTGAAATTGCACTTTTTTTGCAATTTCAACAAACTTGCAATTTTTTCCCGTTTTCTAGTATACTATGTGGTAGAATGAATGGTGTCATCCTGAAAAAAAAACAAAAAAACCTCGTATGGCCATATTGATGGAAAAATAAAAGAGTTATGTCTCTAGGAAGAAGGGGAGGAAAAAAATGAAAAATGGCCATGGAGTGAAGGGGTTAATATCAATGTAAAGTTTATTTGGAACCCCTTTGATGGGGAATTAGGAGCAGAATCTGATATAATCTCCACTTCAAAAAAACATACTCTTATGGTATGTTCATGACTCGCCCCCTGGGCCGTGGGGTACCCGGAACCGGGCCTTCTGGTGTATGGTGCTGATGGGGGTAGTAGTGGCAACCCGATCCCGTGGCTCAGGGTGGTCAGACCAAATTGTGGCAATCTATTTGTCAGTGTTTTGAATGTCCAACTACGCCACCCGTGGTCAGGGATAGCCGCCGCTGCGAGGCAGACCGCTGAGGCTGGTGTTGGTGTGCAGCACAGGGATAGGATAACTCCCCACAGGAAGAGTGTAGCCTCAGGACAGTGTAGGTGGATGCTGGGGGTGATAGTGCAGGCCGCAATAGTAAGAGTTCAGAGTCCGCTTCAAACAGTCCAGGGTCTTTATTGTAGGTATTATTAATGACCCAACAGTGGTACTGGTTAGGAATGGGCCTGGGTGTCTGAGAGCATTCGGGCAAGCCCCACTGGTCAGGGTGAGTGTGTAGGTCTACCGTTCTCTCTATGCTCTTTCTGACTATCCCCCTCTTCGTGGTGTAATAGCCCACGTCCCTGAGCTGGCCGTGTACTTCTCGCCCGTATGGCTTGCAACTTGGGTTCCTTTTACCTTTGGCCTCTCTTGGCCTTGCTGGTCCCTTCTGTTGTGGCGGAGCCTCCGGGCTTCTTAGGCCAAAGGACATGAAATCCTTCGCGGATTGGTTCTCTGCTGCTGGGCTTATAACCCTGACAGCCTTGGACCCCAATGTCCTGTAGATTGGTTCTCTGCCAGGACCGGCTCCCGTCGCCTCTGTCCCTGGCTTGCAGTTTCTCCTCTGCCTCACGGACTCCTCAGCTACAGCTGAACTGTCCCTCCTTCTCTGGGACTAGTCTCTGTCCTGAGCTAGGTCGTCCAGTTCTCTCTAACCCTGCCCCCAGTTCCAGCTATTATAGGGGCAGCCTGCTCCCCCTACTGGCCTGGGACAGGAGGTGCTGTATGCTAAATTGTCCCTAACAAGGGAACCTCCCTTCTGCTCTCAGACACAGCCTTTATTATTTGTGGCATCCAGGCCTGGGGTGATACATTCCCCCTAGTAAAGTTTAGTACTCCGGGACTAAGCCTTTTTGGCCAACAACAAACAGGGTATAAATGACAACATAACATATTTACAAGTACATTTTGTCCTTAAGGTCACGGCGCTTCCGTGACCGGGTGTCCATATCACCCAATAAGGTGAAGTTTTCCACAGTGTGGGGACCTGTCCCTATAAACCCCAAGTTCCTGGCCTTGGGTGTGGCGGCAAGGTAAAAGCTAACTACTTTGGACCACAAGGAGGCCACGCCGGACAGGTTTTTCTTCTGTGGCCATCTTCGCAAGAGGGCACCAAGTGCAACTATCTACATGGCAGTTCCGGTTATTCACTGTCCATAACCTGTCAGTCCATTGTATCTAGAAAAACTGGGAAAACAGTATTAATAACCAGGTAACAAGTATAAAACATTCGCAATATACAGCATTTAGATCTTCCAGCGAGCTGGTATTTGACCCCTAGTGCTCCGGGTTGACCTGCGTAACCCACTGTGTGGTGGTGGTCTAACCTGACTTTCCCCACTAGCATTTAGGGTACAGCTACTAGCTGGGTTTACAGGCAGGGCAGGCAGCTGTCTGCGGGTCCTTTGGTTTACCGCAGGCATGGCAGGCTCACTGTCAGCAGAGGGTTGACTCTCCTGGGCTGCTGGCATGGGTTCTTCTGCCTCCGGGTCTGCTTGTTCCTCTTGTTCTTCCTGCTCTCCTGTAGGCTCCTGCTGGGTAGGTTGAAGGAAGTGTAGGACGGGTACCACTATGGCATCGCTTATCTGAGTCCAGGACCGGGGGAACTCTCCAAGAACTGTGCTGACCATTTCTTCCTTGTCCACTGCGGGCTCAATGTCATCTTGATCTTCACTTGGACTCTGCAGTTGCTCGGGGCACCGTTTTAGGTGGTCTCTGGAGACGGTGCTAGTGGTTTCTCCTCCATCCTTGGTAATTACACATACCTTCGGGTAGTTGTGGTCGGACTGCAGTACTGTGTACGGGTCTCTCTGCCACTGGTCATCTAGCTTGTGAAGCTTTCTCTTCCGCTTCAGGACCTGCTCGCCAGGTTCCAGGGGACCAGCAGGGGCGTGTTGGTTGAAGAGCCTCTCTTGCTTTTCTCTCGCTTGAGCCAGACTCCTCTCCACACTCTCCTGTACCTTCTTGTACTGTAGCCGCCGTTTCGTATACCCAGTCCGCATCTGGGGAGGTGTCCTCGGGTGTCAGGACTCCCATCTCCAGGTCCATAGGCAGCTTACCTGGTCTTGCTCGCATCAGGTAAACCGGGGTGCAATTTGTAGCATTCACCGGGATATGGTTGTATAAGTCTATCAGGTCTGGCAGCTTCTCCGGCCACAGGCTGCGCTCTTCCAGGGGCAACGTCTTGAGAAGATCAATGACGATATTATTAATTTTCTCACACATCCCGTTGGATTGCGGGTGGTAAGGCGTTGTCCGAATCTTCTTACAGCCGTAGAGGTTGCAGAACTCCTGGAAGATTTCCGCCTCGAACGCTGGACCTTGATCTGTCAAGACCTGTTCCGGATACCCGTGTGGACGGCAGAAGTGTTGCTGGAAAGCTCTGGCCACTGTTTGGGCTGTCAAGTCTTTAACGGGAACCACCACCAGGAACCGGGAATAGTGGTCCACTATTGTCAGGGCATAGACATAGCCCGACCGGCTTGGAGCCATTTTCACATGGTCCAGAGCTACCAGCTCAAGAGGCTGCCTGGTGACGATGGACCTCAAGGGTGTCTTCTGGCTGGTACCGTCCTTCCTTATGAGGTTACATGGGCCGCAGTCCCTGCACCACTTCTCTATGGCCCCTCTCATACCGACCCAGTAGAACCGCTCTCTCAGTAGGAACTCCAGTTTCTTCCACCCGAAGTGTCCCGCTCTGTCATGGTAGGCCTCCAGGACCATTGCTGCATCTCGTCTTGGGACCACTACCTGCCAGGTCAGCTCGTGCGTCCGGTGGTTGACAAGCCTTCTGCACAGCTTACCTTCGTAGAGGAATAGCCTGCTTTTCTCCTTCCATAACTGCTTGGCTTCCTCTGGAGCGTCCGGGCCAGGGCTAGCGTCTGCCTGGGTTAACAGGTCTTTCACCAGGCGAATTGCAGGGTCACTATCTTGCGTTTCAGCCCCGCCGTGGTGGGGTAAGGGGTTGAACATGACGGTGGTTAGGTCTTTGTCTCTTACCCGGTGAGAATACTGAGTGGCCTCATACCGGTGGAACGCAGGGAGCTCTACTTCCTCCAGCTCTTCTGAGTCTTCTTCTCCTTCGGGTAGGTGGGGCATTCTTGATAGAGCGTCTGCATTGGCGTTGGTTCTGCCTGCCTGGTATTTGATTGTGAAGTCATAGTTCGATAGCCGGGCCATCCACCGCTGTTCCAGGGCACCAAGTCTTGCATTGTCCAGGTGTGTCAACGAGTTGTTGTCCGTGTACACGGTGAACTTTGCGGAGGCCAGGTAATGTTTAAACCGTTCTGTGACGGCCCACACCACTGCCAAGAATTCTAGCTTGAAGGAGCTGTAATTCTCCGGGTTTCTTTCAGTGGGCCTCAGCTTCCGGTTGGCGTACGCGATCACCCTTTCTCTGCCCTGTTGATTTTGGGACAGTACGGCTCCTAGCCCCACATTACCGGCATCGGTGTGGAGGATAAAAGGCTGGACATAATCGGGGTAGGCCAGGATCTCATCCCCCGTGAGGGCCATCTTCAGCTGGGGGAAGGACTCCTCTTCCGGCTTGTCCCACTTGAAGGGTGGCTTTTGGCTTCTGGTCTTAGATTGTCCTATAAGGAGGTCCTGCATAGGGGCTGCCATCTTGGTGAACCCAGGGATGAACCTTCGGTAGTAGCCTACCAACCCGAGGAATTGCCTCACTTCTTTGATGTTAGAGGGGCTTGGCCAGCTCTTGATGGCTGTAACCTTGTCGGGGTCGGGGGCTACTCCCTCTGCACTCACCACGTGTCTTAGGTACTGTACCTTCGGTTTCAACAGGTGACACTTTGAGGGCTTCACCTTCAGGCCAAAGCCTGCCAGGGCTTCGAACACCTCCACCAGGTGTTTCAGATGGTCCTCGTAGGTCTTTGATTATACAATCACGTCAACTAGGTAAAGTAGGACCGTCTCAAAGTTTTGATGCCCTAAACAGCATTCCATCAGCCTCTGGAAGGTCCCGGGTGCGTTGCAGAGCCCGAATGGCATACAGTTAAATTCACTTAATCCCATCAGGGTGGTGAAGGCGGTCTTCTCCTTGTCAGCCTCTGCCACAGGAACCTGCCAGTACCCGCTAGTAAGATCCAAAGTAGAGAAGAAGTTAGCTGATTTTAGTGCGGCTAAAGAGTAGACTCCTCTATCCTAGGCAACGGGTATGCGTCTTTATGGGTGATACGATTGACTTGTCTATAGTCCACGCACATTCTCATGGTACCGTCTTTCTTTTTCACCAGAACCAAGGGGGCGGCCCAGGGGCTACAGCTGTCTCTAATGACCCCGGCTTCTTTCATTTCTCTCAGCATGCCCTTTGCGTTCTGATAATGTGCAGGGGGTACAGGCCTGTGTCTCTCTTTTATTGGTGGGTGGCTCCCCGTGGGGATGTGGTGCTCTACCCCTTTCACTCTGCCGAAGTCTAGCGGGTGCTTACTAAAGATTCTCTCGTACTCCTGAACCACCCGGTAGACTCCTTGTTTTTGGTGCAAGGGAGTGGAGTCAGCACCCACGTGGAGTTTCTGGCACCAGTCCTCCTTGGCTTTCTGGGAGCCATTACCCTCCGCCTGGGGAGATGGAGGCAAGGGTTCCACGGCCCTGACAGCATTGTGTTCAACAGTATACAATTTGGCTAGTGTAGCGTACCGGGGCAAGTGTACTTCCCTTTCCCCAATGTTTAAAATCCGGACGGGCACCTTTCCATGGCGGACATCAACCACCCCCCGGGCTGTCAAAATGGTGGGCCTGCTGTCTGAGTACACGGGTTCTACCATGGCTTGGTAGTCTCTCCCTCTTAACCCGATTGCAGTCCGACACCAGATCATCATTTCACTTTTGGGAGGCATGGAAATGGGGAACGGGTCGCTCATCCTCACGCTACCGATCTCACAACCAGACAGTTCTACCTGCTGCCGTCTCATCAGGGCTCTTATCTCCTTCTGGAGGACCCTCTGTTGGCTGGAGCTCGCATTCATCGCCACCTGCTGCAAAATTACAATTACTTCTGAAAGACAATTTTCAATCACGTTAGTACCCAAGGTTATTTTAGGGTGACTTTCTAGACGGTCAATGTCCACAATGATCACTCCCTGTGCCGGCAGTTCAACTTTACCAATCTTAATGGTCATCTCTCTGAACCCCACCTGTGGCATGGGCTGGCCATTGCTGGCGATGATGCTCAAGTCATTGTCTGGATAGCGGGTTATGTCAGTGTCACTTCAATACTGCTTAAAAACTACATAGGGGATGGTAGTTACTTGTGACCCGGTATCCAACAGTGCACTCATGGGGATACCGTCCAGCACTACGGGTAAAACTGGGCATCCCCCCACGTACTTATCATGCCAATTAGACGGGCCTGATGACCTTATGCCTGGGGGTTGGCCCTCTGCCCCAGGTCGGACCCATTTAAAGTACAGTACCTGACTACGTGTCCTGGCTGGCTGCAACGGCGGCACATCGGCTGTCCATCCTCAGTGTAACGGTCGGTGGGCCTCCCTCTGAACGACGGGATCCTCCTCTGTCGACGCCACGGGACATCCTCCGGACTGGAAGCCAGCTTGATTGGTCCTGATGGGTCCATCTGTAACGACTGTACGGTCCTGGTCAATGCAGCAACACTCTTTGTCAGTTCTTGGACCTGATGGTGCAGGTTTGCAGGCGGGGATGAGTTTAGGGCCTGCGCATCAGCCCCCACAAGGTCTGCAGGGTAGGGCGCTGCCCCCTGGTGGTAAGTGATGGCAGGGCGCCGGGAAGCTACAGCGCCACCAGGTGCGGGTTCTCGGAGCACCCGGATGGCCCTATCTTTAAATTGTGCAAAAGTCAAATCGGGGTTCTGTAGGGCCATGAGGCGCAGCTGAGTTCTGTGGGCGCTGGACAGCAGACCTTCTATGAACTCATCAGTCAACAGTTTATCAGTATCCTGCACGCTGCCAGGGTCAGCTTGCTTAATTGCCCCCAAGGCTTCCTGTAAATTTAGGGCATAATCTCTGATGCTATCTTGAGCTCGCTGTTTACATCCATAGAACAGCATTTTGACTTTACCTCCCGCTGGGCCGCACCAGTTAACTGCCCTATCAGTATGCTTACTTTCTGTTCTTCTGTCAGGGGATAAACTTTGAACAGGCTATACAGCCTTTCTTTAAAGTCGCCCAAGGTATGCGACTCGCCGGCATACTGTGGCAGCCAGGCCGCTCCGGGGATATAGGGCATGGAAAACGGCATCACAGCTGCAGCGGCTACGCTGGTGGTAGAGGGTCCCTCTGCGTCCGACATCTTCCTCCCCCCTAGTTAACCGTGGCCTACCTTCCGGCGATCCTCTTCTGTAGGCCGCGGCTCCGCTCGCGATGCTCTGGGCGAGGACCTTGCGTCGCTCGGTGATGACGTCGGCGTCCACTGGATCTCCTTCCAGGACCTTGCGCAGCGTCTCAGCGTAGGCCGGGGCTTCAGGTCTCGCGCGTTTTTGGCGTCCACGCCCCTCTTCTTCCCGCGCGGCATCCCGAAGATGGCGCCCGATGGTGGGAAACGGCTCCGATTGGCGGGAAATGGCCCTGAATGGCGGGAAACTTCTCTCAGGTAAGTATAAAGTCTTTTTCAGGCACGCAATACCCGTTTGTGGCGGGTTGGTCACAATCCTGCCGACTACGCCAAAGCTGACTCGCCCCCTGGGCCGTGGGGTACCCGGAACCGGGCCTTCTGGTGTACGGTGCTGATGGGGGTAGTAGTGGCAACCCGATCCCGTGGCTCAGGGTGGTCAGACCAAATTGTGGCAATCTATTTATCAGTGTTTTGAATGTCCGACTACGCCACCCGTGGATTGCGGTCAGGGATAACCGCCGCTGCGAGGCAGACCGCTGAGGCTGGTGTTGGTGTGCAGCACAGGGATAGGATAACTCCCCACGGGAAGAGTGTAGCCTCAGGGCAGTGTGGGTGGATGCTGGGGGTGATAGTGCAGGCCGCAATAGTAAGAGTTCAGAGTCCGCTTCAAACAGTCCAGGGTCTTTATTGTAGGTATTATTAATGACCCAACAGTGGTACTGGTTAGGAATGGGCCTGGGTGTCTGAGAGCATTCGGGCGAGCCCCACTGGTCAGGGTGAGTGTGTAGGCCTACCGTTCTCTCTATGCTCTTTCTGACTATCCCCCTCTTCGTGGTGTAATAGCCCACGTCCCTGAGCTGGCCGTGTACTTCTCGCCCGTATGGCTTGCAACTTGGGTTCCTTTTACCTTTGGCCTCTCTTGGCCTTGCTGGTCCCTTCTGTTGTGGCGGAGCCTCCAGGCTTCTTAGGCCAAAGGACATGAAATCCTTCGCGGATTGGTTCTCTGCTGCTGGGCTTATAACCCTGACAGCCTCGGACCCCAATGTCCGGTAGATTGGTTCTCTGCCAGGACCGGCTCTCGTCGCCTCTGTCCCTGGCTTGCAGTTTCTCCTCTGCCTCACGGACTCCTCAGCTACAGCTGAACTGTCCCTCCTTCTCTGGGACTAGTCTCTGTCCTGAGCTAGGTCGTCCAGTTCTCTCCAACCCTGCCCCCAGTTCCAGCTTTTATAGGGGCAGCCTGCTCCCCCTACTGGCCTGGG
Source organism: Phyllobates terribilis (assembly GCF_046119375.1). NCBI lineage: Eukaryota > Metazoa > Chordata > Amphibia > Anura > Dendrobatidae > Phyllobates > Phyllobates terribilis. The sequence continues at coordinate 549,394,705 of NW_027362771.1, read as the reverse complement.
ACAGGAGGTGCTGTATGCTAATTGTCCCTAACCAGGGAACCTCCCTCCTGCTCTCAGACACAGCCTTTATTATTTGTGTCATGCAGGCCTGGGTTGACACATTCACATGGAGCTTTTTGATGTGGATTTTAAATTCTGCCCCAAAGTCCACATGGAAAACCACTTGACAAACTCTTTGAATAAGCTTTCTATAGATTTTAATGGGTAAACACACATATACATGGAAACATAGAAGCAATGTGTAAATTCTTGAGGCATGCTTGCTTGGAAAAATTTTCCAAAATGAGCAGCAAAAAATGCCTCATACACAACACACACAAGAAATTACTCCTAAAGTAGTTTGTTTTTTTTAAGCAATTTTTTTTCTGGATGAAAAATCCACGGCCAAAAACTCATCATGAATTTAACAACCACAGTGTAACTGCAGTACATGAGATAATACCGTTGAACATTTACTACTAATAGTCTACTGCCACCTAGTGGTTAATACTAGATATTATCTCAAAATAGAATCAGGCTCCAACGGACTCTTCTGATTTTATTTTCTGATCTATGTTCTTCTATTACAACCTTAGTGCACTGGTGGGATCCAGTCTGTTCTCATCAGTTCTCCTGAATTGGTTCTTAAAATGGCAGCCAGTTGATAGAAACAAGAAGCCAACCGAGATTCCCCCCCTTCTATAAAAGTGGCATCAAACATATACAGGTGTGTGCACAGGAACCGTACGCTTGTTTTAGAACCCATTAGATTATACGTTAGACTTGTGCTTCTCTAAATTGGACTATAAGTTCCAGCAGTCCTGACAGTCAGTATTAAATATTTTGAATGGATTTATATAGTGTGAACAACTTTCAAGCACTTTTACAAGTGATGCTAAAAACGCTTGCGAAACCCTTGTCCCTGGCAGAAATAACGCATGTACAATCCGCATGTACAATCCGCATGTACAATCCGCATGTACAATCCGCATGTGTTTTTTCTGCCAGGGAGATGCAGAAGCGTTCAGGAAAAATCCGGAGGATTTCTGCATCGTGAGCACATAGTCTAAGTCTTCAAACAGAGGTTGGACAGACATCTGTCTGAGATGATTTAGTGAATCCTGCATTGAGCAGGGGGTTAGACCAGATGACCCTGGAGGTCCCTTCCAACTTTACCTTTCTATGTTTCTAATCTTGCTGTATTTATTTACTATGCTTGGTTATTGTGCTGCATTCATGTAATGAACTTGGTTATGGTGCTGTATTTATTTACTGTGCTTGGTTATGGTGCTGCATTTATGTAAGGAAGTAGATTATGGTGCTGTTTTTATGTACTGTACTTGGTTATGGTGCTGTATATTATGTAATAAGCATGGTAATGGTGCTGTATTTATGTGCTGTGCTTGGTTATGGTACTGCATTTATGTATTGAGCTTGATTAAGGTGCTGCATTTATGTACTGAGCTTGGTGTTGTATTTTTGTAATCAGCCTAGTTCTGGTGCTGTATAAATGTAATGGCTTGCAATGGTTATAGTACTGTATTTAGATTGTGAGCTTGGTTTCAGTGCTGTATTTATGTTATGAGCTTGGCTCTGGTGCAGTATTTATGTACATGTATGAGCTTGATTCGGTATATATGCTATGAGATTGGTTTTGGACTGTATTTTTGTTATGAACAATGTTCAGATGGTTTATCAATGCACTGAGGTTTGTTTCAGTGCTGTACTAATATTGGTTCTGCTGCTGTATATAAGTAATGAGGTTGGTTCTGTATATATACTATGAGCTTAGTTCTAGAACTGTTTGTAATGAGGTTGGTTCAGGGATTGTTTATATGTTATAAACTTAGTTTTGATGCTATTTATATGTAATGATGTTGGTTGTGTTGCAGTATTTATGTGTTCCGATGCTATATACAGGTTTTAAACTTCCTTATGGTCATTTTTTATATACTGAGTTTTCTTAAATTCTTGCGCTAAATTTATTTAATGAGCTTTCTTTTGATACTATATTGATATATTGAGCTTGGTTCTGGGGCTTTTTTTACGACTGATTTTAGTTTTGGTGCTATATGCATTTTATGGGGTTCCTTCTGGTGCTGAAATATATGTGACGCGCCCCCTGGGCCGTGGGGTACTCGGTAGTCGGGCCAGTCGATGCTGGGGGATGTCACGGTGGCAGTGACCCGGTCCATGACCCAGGGCGGTCAATTAAAGGGGAAAAGGTAAAAGGGGAATAAAGTTTTTAGAGATAATGCTCGTGACGCCACCTGTGGTATGTGGCTATATGGGGCCGCCGCTGCGGTGCAGATCCTCTGGAGCTGATGGTGACGCAGCAGACTTGGTTCTGCTCTCCACGGGCAGAGCTTAGCTCCAGGGCAGTAGATGGTGATTTTATGAGGTAGATGTTGTTGGTGCGGAGTAATGCAGGTGATGGCGCAGATAATGACCAGTCCACAGCTTAATGGCGGTTTCCTCTTATCTTTAGTTGCGGTTTGTTAAGCAGACCGGGGCACGGGTACAAGCTGGTCTGGGCGGCCTGGGAGCAAGTTAGGGATTCACCTCGCTAGGTGAAGCTGGAGGCCATCCCTCTGCGCTAATCTCTTTGGCCCTGCTGCTTGAAGCTATGCTGCGGCCCTCGTCCCTGAGTAAAACGTCTCTTCCTCACCCGTATGGCAGGCAGCTCGGGCCTTCCTTAAGTGTCGCTCCCAAGTGGCGATGCTGGGCCCTATGGTGCTGCTGTGCCTCCGGGCGTCTGGTGGGGCCAGGAGACCAGCAGTCTCCTGCCCTCCGGATTCTGCTGCTGGGCCTTCAGTGCCCCACAACCACGGACTCTGGTGTCCGATTCCTTTGCGCTTCTCTGCTCTGGGGCGAGCTTGTACACAGCTCCCTTCCCCAGGTCCTTCCTCGTCGCTCTCCTGTCTCCAACTCCTCTCAACTCACTCTTACTAACCTCGCCTCCAGATTCCAGTGTAAAGGGGAGAAGCTCCCCTTTCTGGTCTGGAGCCAGGAAAGTGTTGTATGCTGGTAAACCTGATTAGGGGACCTCTCCTTGCTTCCAGGCATGGCATCACCCCTTGTGAGGGATGCAATGCCACTGTGGCAACCAGACCCCTGGGGTGCCACATTCCCTCCTAGTTAAATTCAGTACTCCCGGACTGAGGACACCTTTAGAATTAAACAATTAGCAACAAAAACAATTCATATTACAAATAATTTACAAAGTCTCAAAAAAGGCAAAAATTGCAGAATAACAAAAATCAAACTAGAACTGGGAGCAGTCATTGCGGTGCTTAGTCTTTACGCCACTACCCAGGAATTGTCTTTTTTCCGGGTACTTGAAGGTTGGTTGGTGGGAACCGCCTCAACCAACTTTGTGTATCGTCCCTGGGCGTGGCTTCAGGGCACTCTGTTGGTTGGCCTGGTTTTCGGCCACGCCTGCGGTTTATTTTCAAGGCCATCAATCAACTTTATTCAACATTGTCCTGACCACACCTAGTCCTGTGGTCCATTTGTCCATAAATTTAATAGCTATATATACTCAGGATTACTTAATGGTTACAACTATATAACATATACTATTATTTTACTACTTTTTAGTCCCTATAACGGGCAGGGAGCTGACCTATGGTACTACGGGTTGATCTACGCAGTACAGTTGGTGTCAATGACCTACCCGGGTCGCTAGTATCTACCGTTGGTGTGGTGGGCTCAGTGTGGACTACACTACGGTTAGTCTGAGGTAACACTGGTAGGCTTGGTAGTCCTCTACGACTTCTTTGACTCACCATAGGTACGACAGATTCACCGCTAGCAGGGGGTAGATTCTCCTGATCTGCTGCTGATGAAGCATCTGTTTCTGGGGCCGACTGGTCTCTCTGCTGTTCTAGAGTCTCTGCGGCTTCCGGTGAGGCTACTTGGGGAAAGGTCAGGACAGGTACTATGACAGGTACGTACTTGGTTCACCTGCGTCCAAGACCAGGGAAATTCTCCAAGGATGGTTTCAACCGTTTCTTCCACCTTTTCTGCGTGCTGGGGGCTGTTTTGGTCTTCCTCTTTGTGTCTCAATTGATCAGGGCATATCTTCAGGTGGTCTCTTGAGACTGCAGCTGAAGTCTCTCCTCCATCTTTACTGATGAGGCATACCTTGGTGTTGTCGAAATTTGAAGGCAAGACGGTGTATGGCTCATCCTCCCACTGATCATCTAATTTGTGAACTCGTATTTTCCTTTTGAGTACCTGTTCTCCAGGTGACAAGGGAACTGCAGGTGCGTGCTGATTATAAGTTCTCTCCTGCTTCTGTCTCGCCTGGGACAAACTTCTCTCCCCACATTCTTGCACCTTGCGGTATTGTTGCTGCCGCTCTGTATCCCAATCTGCATCTGGTGATGTTGTCTCAGGTGTTAAAACTCCCATGTCTAAGTCAATGGGTAGCTTGCCAGGTCTTGCCCTCATCAGGTAGGCGGGCATACAGTTGGTGGAGTTCACCGGGATGTGGTTATATAGGTCCACCAAATCTGGTAACTTCTCTGGCCACAGGCTACGTTCTTCAAGAGGCAATGTCTTCAACAGGTCTATTACCACCTGGTTCATCTTCTCGCACAACCCATTGGTCTGGGGATGATATGGCGTCGTCCTTATTTTCTTGCAGCCGTACAAATTACAGAATTCTTGAAACACTTCTGCTTCAAAGGCTGGGCCTTGGTCGGTAAGCACTCATTCAGGGTAACCGTGCGGGCGACAAAAGTGTTGTTGAAACGCTTTGGCTGCCGTCTGATCCTTCACTGGCACTACTACCAGAAACCGGGAGTAGTGGTCTACTAAGGTGAGAGCGTAGACATAGCCTGACCGGCTTGAGGATAGCTTCACATGGTCTAAAGCTACAAGTTCAAGTGGTTGTTTGGTGATTATGAGCTGCAGGGGAGCCCTCTGGCTATCACGGTCTTTCCGTCTCAGGTTGCATGGACCACATTCTTGACACCATCTCTCAATTGCTTTCCTCATGCCAGCCCAGTAGAATCGCTCACGTAGCAGGACTTCCAACTTCTTCCACCCGAAGTGTCCTGCTCCATCGTGGTACGCTTCTAAAACCATTGGTGCATCCCGCCTCGGGACTACCACCTGCCAGACCAATTCGTGTGTCCGGGAGTTGATGCTTCTCCGACACAGCTTTCCCTCGTAGATGAACAGCTTGCCCTTCTCTTCCACAACTGTTGGGTCTCCTGTGCAGCATCTGGACCAGGGTGCGAGTCAGCTTGTGTCAGCAACTCCTTTACTAGGTGGACAGCCGGGTCGCTATCCTGCGTTTCTGCCCATCCATGGTGGGGCAATGGGTTAAACGTGGCCTCCCTGTTGCCGGAGTGCTTGTTCCTCACACAGTGGGAGCACTGGGTCACCCCGTGACGATGGAAAGCGGATATCTCTATCTCCTCCAGCTCTTCCGGGTCTTCTCCCCCATCTGGCAATTTAGGCATCCTGGACAACGTATCAGCATTAGCGTTTTTATGCCCCGCCCGATACTTGATGGTAAACTCGTAGTTGGACAGTCGAGCCATCCATCGTTGTTCTAGGGCACAAAGCTTCGCAGTCTGCAGGTGCGTCAGCGGGTTGTTGTCCGTGAAGACTGTAAATCTGGAGGAGGCGAGGTAGTGTTTCAAGCGCTCTGTTACAGCCCAGACTATGGCTAAAAATGACAACTTAAAGGAGCAATAGTTGTCAGGGTTTATTTCCATAGGATGGAGCTTCCTGCTGGCATAGGCAATCACTCTCTCTCTGCCCTGCTGTACCTGGGACAGCACTGCTCCCAATCCCACGTTGCTGGCATCTGTATGGAGTATAAAGGGTTGGCCATAGTCGGGGTAAGCCAGGACTTCGTCTCCGGTAAGAGCCATTTTCAGTCGGGTGAAGGATTCGTCTTCTGGTTTACTCCATTTGAACGGAGGTTTCTGGTTCTTGGCCTTCTTGGACTGGCCTACTAGGAGGTCCTGCATGGGTGCTGCTATCTTGGTGAAACCCTTGATAAATCTTCTGCAGTAGCCTACCAGCCCGAGGAACTGCCGCACTTCCTTAATAGTGGAGGGTCTTGGCCAGTCTTTAATCACGATGACTTTTTCTGGGTCTGGTGCTACACTTTCGGCGCTTACCACATGACCTAGGTACTGCACCTTGGGCTTCAACAGGTAGCATTTGGACAGCTTTACCTTCAGGCCAAAACCAGATAGGGCTTCGAACACCTCGGCCAGGTGCTCCAGGTGGTCTTCATATGTCTTCGAGTAGACAATTACGTCATCCAGGTACAGCAGGACAGTTTCGAAGTTCTTGTGTCCTAGGCAGCACTCCATTAACCGCTGGAAGGTTCCTGGGGCATTGCAGAGCCCGAATGGCATGCAGTTGAACTCGCTGAGGCCCATTGGTGTCGTAAACGCGGTTTTCTCTCTGTCCGCCACTGCCACTTGAACCTGCCAATACCCAATGGTGAGATCCAAAGTGGAGAAATAGTTAGCGGATCTTAGTGCAGCTAATGATTCCTCAATTCTGGGTAATGGGTAGGCATCCTTATGTGTAATGCGGTTAATCTGCCTATAATCAACACACATCCTCATTGTACCATATTTCTTTCTATCGAGGACTAATGGAGCTGCCCAGGGGCTACAACTATCTCTGATCACCCCAGCCTCCTTCATCTCCCGTAACGTTCCCTTTGCACATTGATAGTGAGCTGCGGGTACAGGCCGGTACCTCTCTTTAATGGGCGGATGATCTTCTGTGGGGATATGATGTTGGACCCCTTTTACCTGCCAAAAATCTAGTGGGTGTTTGCTAAAGGCTCGCTCATATTCTTGGACCACCTGGTATACTCCATGCTTTTGGTGCAAAGGGGTGGAGTCGGTGCCTACTTGTAGCTTCTGACACCAATCCTCCATCTGCCCCTTGGAGCCATTATCCTCCGCCTGTTTGGATGGAGGCAAGGGTTCCACTGCCTTTATTGCGTTGTTACTGACAGTGAACTTAGCAAGGGTAGCATACCGGGGTAAATGGACCTCTTTCTCCCCACAATTCATTATGATTATCGGACCACCCCCCTGGCCGTCAAGATGGTGGGCCTACTATCAGAGTACATGGGTTCTACCAGGGCCTGATAATCTTGACCCCTGAGACCTATTGCTGCCCGACACCATATTAACATTTCACTCCTAGGGGGCATTGCAATGGGGAATGGATCACTCATCCTGACACTGCCGACTTCTCCACCAGACAACTCTACCTGTTGTCTTTGCATCAGGGCTCTGATCTCCTTCTGCAGAACTCGCTGCTGACTGGAACTGGCAGTCTCTGCGACCTGTTGCAACAAAACAATAATTTCCCCAAGACAATTCTCTATCACATTGGTGCCTAAGGTTATCAAAGGGTGGCTTTCTCAGCGATCAATATCAACAATATTCATCCCTTGTGATGGCAATTCTACTCGGCCAACCTTTATGGTCACCTCTTTATACCCCACCTGAGGCAAGGGCTGACCATTGCTGGCAAAGATGTTAATATGTTCATCTGGACTGCGGGTAATGTCTGAATCAGCCCAGTATCGTTTGAAAAGGATATATGGCATCGTTGTCACCTGGGAACCGGTGTCCAGCAATGTGTTCATCGGGATGCCATCAACCACGACAGGTAGGAACGGTCGTCCTCCCACCTACTTGTCTCGCCAGCTTTGTGGGCCTGGTCGTCTTACTCCTGGGGGTTGGCCCTCTGCCCCAGGGGTTGCTCTTTTAAATTGCAGAATCTTGCGAGGTGCCCCGTCTTTTGACAGCGGCGGCAGTGGGTTGTCTGTCCTGGTCATAGCGATCGCTGTTTCTCCCTCTGGTCGGTGGAATTTTTCTCTGTCGTTGCCACGGGACGTCATCTGGACTGGAAGCAGCTGGATTCTTTCCTTTGGAGACACTTGCATGGCCTGCACGGTTTTGGTTAGTGTAGCCATACTTTTGGTCAGCTCCTGGACCTGAAGGCTGGGCCGGCGTCAGCACCCGGCGCACCCGGGCAAATGCTGGGGCCCTGAGCAGGCAGAGGGGCCCACTGGCGGTCGCGCACCCCGCTGGGCTATGGGCGGAGGAGAGCGGTGTCAGCGCCCGCCCTTCTCCGCTGCTTGCTCAGGGCCCCGGCAGCTGGATACTTACCTCTCCCCGTGCCTCCGCAGATCAGCTGTCTTCCTGCTCTGCGCTCCCTGTGACGTCTCAGGTCAGAGGGCGCGGTGACGCCTTTACACCGCGCCCTCCCCTGAGCCGTCACAGGGAGCGCTGAGCGGGAAGACGCCGACAACGCTGGAGTTCGGACCCGAGCAGCGGGCAGCGGGCAGCAGGTAGCAGGTAGCAGGTGAGAAGGGAGGTGAGTATTTGATTTTTTTTTTTTTAATGTATGGAGGCATGGGGCAGTATAAAGAGAAGGGGGGGGGGGGCATCCTGCATGGGGCATTATAAAGAGAGGGGGGGTACATCCTGCATGGGGCATTATAAAGAGGGGGGGGGTGACATCCTGTATGGAGCATTAAAAGGGGGGGCCTGTATGGGGCATTACATGGGGGGACAGCCTGTATGGGGCATTATGTGGGGGGTAACAGCCTGCATGGAGCATTATAAGGGGGCACAGCCTGCATGCAGCATTATATGGGGGCCAGTATCCTGTATGGAGCGTTATAAGGGGACCGGTATCCTGTATGGAGCGTTATAAGGGAACGGTATCCTGTATGGAGCGTTATATGGGGGCCAGTATCCTGTATGGAGTTTTATAAGGGGACCAGTATCCTGTATGGAGCCTTATATGGGGGCCACTATTCTGTGTGGAGCGATTCACCGGTTTCTGAGCTATTGTGGAATTTACAATAGATATCACTCATGTAATGTAAGAAGTGAAATATTTGCATTGTACTATATATATATATATATTTCTCCGCCGTATCTCTGCATCATGAATCGTGGTATGTGTTAAAGGGGCCCACTGAGACTCTTTCGCCCGGGGCCCAGAAAAACCTGGAGCCGTCCCTGCCTGAAGGCATAGGTCTGCAGAGGGGTCATTATCTAGGGTCTGCGCGTCAGCCTCCACAGGTGCCGGGGAAAAGAACGCCACCTCCTGGTGGTATGTGATAGCTGGGCGCAGGGCCGGCTCCAGGTTTTTGTGGGCCCCGGACGAAAGAGACTCAGTGGGCCCCTTTAGCACATACCACGATTCATGATGCACAGATAGGCGGAGAAATATAGGTATACAACACAGGGCCCAGCCTGCCACCTCATCCTTCACATATGCAAACATGCACACACACAGTACGCAGACATGCACGCACACACACAGTACGCAAACATGCATGCACACACACACAGTACGCAGACATGCACGTGTAGCACCCTGAGGATTCGGCTGCTACAGGGGTATTGCGCCTCAAGCCAGAGGTGTGGTATTCCACTCCCGGGTAAGGATGGAGTGTGGAACTGAGCTCAGTTAGCTGCATGCACTACACACATCCCATTTCCGAGGAACAGACCGACGGTACTCCCACTAGAGAAATGTGCAGGTACAACAGAGTCTGTTCCTGGCTGGAGTGGGAGGGGGGTGGAAAATCCCAGTAGTGTAGGGGCAGATAGGGGGAGCAGCCTGGGTAAAGCTAGGAGCTCATTGGGTGCTGGTCACCTGAGCTCACACATAGAGGGAGTATATAAGGTGGGAACCATCTTAGATCAGGGTCAGTCAGTGAGACGTCAGTCTTTGCAGAGGAGTCTTTTGCAGAAGGCTGGTCAGTCTGTCAGTCTTTTGCAGAGCAGTGGAGGAAAGCAGAGGAGCAGAGCAGCCCCAAGGCCAAGAGTGAGAGAGGAGAAAGAAAGACCCAGAGGGGGAGAGAGAAGGAACTCCAAGAGCCCAAATTAGACCAGAGGGTGAAGAGTTGGCAACAGGGTACCGGATCCCAAGCTGGCAGAGGCTACAGCACACCTTAGCCAGGAACCGGAGGTCATGGGCAGGATCGATCTGCCACGATCACCCACTAAATCCACCCGGAAGGCAGACCACGCATAGGGTCAGGGAACCCAGAGACAAGGGTTCACCAACAAGAGGCCCGAGGGAGCCGGACTTAGGTGGATCCCTGGTGGGGAAGGCCAGAGATGAGGACAGGACAGAAAGGGAGCTCAGAACCACGCTCCAGAACTACTTGGGGGTTGGCCGAGTCCAGGACCTGGTGGACGCAGCGCGGCTCGGGTGGTCACTCAAGGCCGGAGTGACCGGTACAAGAACAGCAGTAAGTAAAGAACCCTGAACTGCACAACCCGACTCTGACTCTCATTACCATCTTCCCTGCACTTCCACAACCACCATCCTCTGCACCTGACCCCCTGAGGCTATACCCCTCCCGTTGGGGGTTATACCACCTAAGCTGCACAAACACCATCAGCCTCAGCGGACCCTGCTGCAGCGGCGGCCGTAGTGACCGCAATTCAACGGGTGGCGTAGTCGACATAAAGAACTTTAGTAACATCAGTAAGGACTGCCACACACTGAGCTTGACACCCTGGGCACGGACCGGGTCACAGCCACTCGGAGACTACAACCCCCATCTGATCCGGCTCCGGGTATCCCCAACAACACTGGCCCAGGGGGCGCGTCACACGCACACACAGTACGCAGACATGCACGCACACACACACAGTACGCAGACATGCATGCACACACACACACAGTACGCAGACACGCACGTACACACACAGAGTACGCACGCACACACATAGTACGCAGACACGAACACACACACACAGTACGCACGCACACACACAATGCGCAGAAACGCACACACACAAACACACAATACGCAGACACGCACAAACACATAATACGCAGACACGCACATGACGCGCCCCCTGGGCCGTGGGGTACTCGGTGCCGGGCCGGTCGTTGCTAGGGGAGATGTCACAGTGGCGGTGACCCGGTCCGTGACCCAGGGTGGTCAGTAAAAAGGGGAATATTTACAGGGGATTTATAGTTTTTATATAATGTTCGTGACGCCACCTGTGGTATGCGGCTATATGGAGCCGCCGCTGCGGAGCAGGTCCTCTGGAGCTGATGTCAGTGCAGCAGAGTTGGTTTAGCTCTCCACAGGTAGAGCTTAGCTCCAGGGCAGTGTAGATGTTGCGGTGTAGTGCAGGGGGTGATGGCGCAGCAATTATTTCACAGAGACAGTGGGGTGCAGTCTTCAGAGTTTACTCACAGTTGTTAAGTTCCTCAGGTTGCACTTTCCAGATTACAGCCTCCCACGTTGCGTTGCGTTCACCAGGCAGGGGTTCAGCAAACTCCCAGGTGTTTCAAGAGTGCCTGACAGGACCCCTTCTATATGCCCTTCCCAGCCATCTTCCTGCGCTGGCTGTCACCCTTCTTGCCCTGCGCCTCACCAAACAATGTCCCAAGCCGGTATCCTCAGATATTTCTGGGCAACCTGGAGTTCCCTGGATCCTATGTGGTTACCTTTTTGGCGACTTGAGTGCGGATGTGGCAACTGCACCCTGAAAGTACAGAAGCCTCCGGTTTCCAGTTGAACCTTGTAATTCTCACTGGTCAGGGGCCAGTCCCCTCTGCGGCTTGATCCCTCCACCGCCTGGCAGATTCGGGCATACGGGTGGCCTCCAGCACTGCCGTAGCCCTGGGATCCCTTTCACGTTCCTGGAGCCTTTCTCCTGCTCCTCTCTCCTTCCTCCTCTCCTTCTCAGTCTTGGGCCTCTCTGCTAGGCCCTCCTCCCAAGCAGAGCTCCTGCAGAGCTCCTGCTCCCACTACTTCTCCTCTCAGACTGCCTTGTCTGACTGACCTGTCTTTCCAAGATGGTTCCCTCTTTTATATCGCTTCTAACAAGTGCTCCCCTGATCTACGTCCTCCACCCACACCCACTATATGGTTCCCCCTACTTTGGTTCCCCCCCTACTCCAGCAAGGGTCAGGGCTCAGCAGGAAGCGCTTCACATCTTGCCCCTCCAGCTGGTCTGGAGTAGTGTAATGTTGGATGCAGGTGTTAGGGTCCCGGGCAGCACTCTATCCTTACCTGAGAGTGAGATACCACACCTCGGGGTGAGATGCAGTACCTCTGTTGCGACTGAATCCGCAGTGGCGCCACACACACACACACACACACACAATACGCAGACATGCACACACACAATACACAGACATGCACACACACAATACGCAGACACGCACACACACAATACGCAGAAACGCACCCACACAATACGCAGACACGCACACGCAATACGCAGATACGCACAATACGCAGACACACACGCACAATATGCAGACACACACACAATACGCAGACACATATACACACAATACGCAGACACGCACACATAATATACACAGACACGCACACACAATACGCAGAAACGCACAGACAATACGCAGACACACACACGCAATACGCAGACACGCACACACACGCACACAATACGCAGACACGCACACACGCACACAATACGCAGACACGCACACAATATGCAGACACGCACACACAATACGCAGACACGCACACACAATACGCAGACAAGCACGCACAATACGCTGACACGCACACACAATACGCAGACACGCACACACAATACGCAGACACGCACACACACAATACGCAGACACGCACACACACAATACGCAGACACGCACACAATACGCAGACACACACACAATACGCAGACATGCACACACAGTGCACAGACATGCGCATGCACACGGTACGCAGGCATGCACACACATACACACATGAACATGGTACACAGATATACACACACAATATGCAGACACGCACAGATACATACACATATGACTCACCCCCTGGGCCGTGGGGCACTCGGAACCGGGCAATAGGGAGACGACGGGGGCAGTAGTAGCAGCCCGGTCCCGTGGCTCAGGGTGGTCAGACCAGTGGCAGTCTTTTAGATGTTTTAAGAGATGTCCGACTACGCCACCCGTGGATTGCGGTTATTAGGAACCGCCGCTGCAGGGCAGACCGCTGGCGCTGATGATGTATGCAGCTGGGATGGTGCGACTCCCCACGGGAAGAGTGCGGCCCCAGGGCAGTGTAGTGGATGGTGGGAGTGATGGTGGTGAGAGTCCCAGTACCGGTAGTGCCGGAGGAGCGAAAAAGCACACAGACAACGTACTGCAGTCCAGGGTCTTTACTCACGGTTAATATCCAAGTCACTTCAGCTGGCAATGACTGCCCGAGCCGTGCTGCGTCCACCAGGTGAGGGGCTCGGTCAACTCCCAGGCAGCTCAGGAGTATGGCTCAGGACCCTCTTCAAACCTTCCTCTGGCCTGCCTCACCAGTGACCCACTTTTGTCCAGCTACCGCGGACTTGTGCGGTTAAACGTGGGCCCCGTCCTCCGCTGTCCTATATGGTGCCTTCCTAGCAGGTTTGATGAGGTGTCGCACCAATGAATGATCACGACGTCCGGTCTTTGGTTGAGGGTAGTTTCTCCTCCACCAACTTGGGATCCGGCACCCTTAATCTGCCTGACCCTTCACCCTGTATTCTCGTGGGTTCTTAGGGTCCCTTCCACCTTCTTGTTCCTGAGCCCTTCTGTTTCTCTGTCTCTTCTTCTCCTTCTCTGTTCCTTTCTCGTGGAGCTGGGATGAGACTTAATCACAGCTCCCCTTCACCTCCTCCTCGGCCTCTCACTAGGCCCTCCTGGAGTAGAGCTCCTACAGAGCCTCTACTCCCTGTCTTCTCCTCTCTGGACAGACCCTAGATCTAAGATGGTGCCCACCTTTTATACCTCCCTCTGACCATGAGCCCAGGTGACCAGCAACCAATGGGCTCCTTCTTACGCTCAGGAACCAACCCCTATCTGCCCCTACAGCACTGGGTGTTCCACCCCCCTCCCCACTCCAGACAGGGACATAGTCGGTCGTGCCTGCACTTCTGTCTAGTGGGAGCACCGTTGAGCTGTCCCTCGGAAATGGGGTGTGTGTGCTGTATGCAGCTATCTGAGCCCTGGTCCATACTCCATCCTTACGCGGGAGTGGAATACCACACCTCTGGCAGAGGTGCAATACCCCTGTAGCGGCCGAACCCTCGGGGCGCTACATTCCCCCCTGGTAAATCACAGCACGTCCTCGGGCTGGAAAAGAGCAAAAACAGTTAATTACAGGACATGCAAAAACTTTTTAAAACTTTTCACATTTAGAAACGGACGACACAGTTCAGTTCCCTTTATGGGACACACTTTTCACTAGGCTTTATAAAAAAAAACATTTTCAATACTTCCGTAACTCTTTTGTATAGAACATCTTATAAAACTCTTGCATTATCACCTAGCAGCATATAAAACTTTCTCATGTCAAACATTTTTAAGTAAAGCACATTCTTAGATTCTTGGGTCATGGACGCGGTGCAACTTGCGACCAGGTGTTCTTTCTTCTTAAAGGTGCAACAGTCCAGTAAACTTGTCTTGAGGTAGACGTTGCAGTCTTTTTATAAAACCAGTAGGGGGCGCTTTAGGAAGCGCAACTATATACAAGGGATTGGCCGTTCCCAGTCCTCGGCCGGTTGAAAAGTGGGATGGCTGCTCTCAGTCCTCAGCCAGGTTACCTAGGGAATAGGGCAACAGTCAAACAGTCCTATATCAGTCCCAGCGGGGACCACACTCAATTTGAAACAGTCCCAAACAGTTCCTTTGTACCCTGACGGGTAACTATTTGCACTGGTATGCTACTGTTTACTGGTAGCGATACCCTCCAGCCGCTCCTTGCTCCTCATAGTCTTCAGGCCCGTCCGGGCCCTCTTGGTACTCAGAGTCCGAGTAGTGCTGTTCCTCCTCCTCTACTACTCTGTGGACGTGGAGGGCGTACCATCCCTTCACGCCTTGGTGCCGGGTGTAAGACACCACATCCCCTGGATAGAGATCCCGCCCTCGATGACCTTCTGGCAGGTGGCTCTCTACATCCCTCCTCGTCACGAACACGTCGCTGATGGTCTCAGGGTCTCGGATGAAACCCCAGCCGCGCACCATCTGAAACTTCACAACAGTCCCGGTGACTCGGGGACCGCGGGCAGCTCGGGGGTCTCGCCGAGCCTTCATCTTCTGCTCCGCGCTCTGGACCTGCAGCTTCTCATGTTTCACGCGCCGCTCTCGCTGCTCCCTCTCAAACATTTGTAGCTGTTGGCGGCAGGCCTCCCGCCGTTCGGCTGCGTCCGCCCGTGTTTCCTGTGTGAACCCCATCAGGTCCTCCCTAGTGGGGTCCCATTCAAACTGGGCGTCCTCCAACGGCAGCTGGGGGGTTTCCTGAGGCGCCGGAGCAGGTATGAGGGGCTCAGATGATACTCCAACCTCAACGGGCGGGCTCCTCCGAAGGCGGGGGTTAACATACTCGGGGGGCAAGATGAAAGGGAGCCCATCCGGACTGGTATGTTGGGCGAAAAGATCTGTGCCCAATGGTGGTACTGCAGAGGCAGGGGGCGCGAGCGGGTTGGCGGCGCCCGGGGGTACGCGGCCTTGCGACCAGGCCCGCGCTGGTCGTTTCCTAGTTGCACCCAGGGGCGATACAGCGGGAGCAGGGGGATCCGACGGGGCAGCGGCGCCCGGGGGCACTAGGCCTTGCGGCCGGGCCTGCGATGGTGGTCTGCTAAGCACGCCCGGGGTGAGAGGGCACGGCGTGGGGCGGGGCTCGCTGGCAGCGCCGACGGCCTGAGGGCCGGTTGGTGGCGGTGGAGGCACGGTGTTGACGGCGGGTCCAGGTACGTTGGGCTCCGCAACAGGGTGCAGGGGCAGGTCGGCGGCCCCAGGGTTCGGGGTAGGGGCGTCTCCGTTACCTGCCTCTGCTGTCGCTGCCTCCTCCGCGGCGTCTTCAGCCTCCGCTCTGTCTTCACTGCCCTCGGTGGCTGGTGTGCTGCTGGATGTCGACGGCGCCTCCTGCTGCAGGGTCACAGCCCGCCGGGCCACTTCTTCTTTCCACCCGGCAATCACGTCCTGCTGCTCCCGGACCATCCTCCGGTCCAGCTCTTCCAGCGCCGCCCGCGCATACTCGGGGTCCTCCTTGGGGAGGTGGGCTAGCAGCTCTGTGAAGCTGCATGGTGGTGCGGCCTGCAGCAGGCCCCTTGCCAAGGTGTTGAAGCTGGTTTCTCTCTCCATCTCTGGGTGCGGCCTGGCCAGACTGATCCAGACCACCCCCTGCCCCGCAGTTTTCTTCTCTTTCCGCCCCCATGGGGGGTGGTCCTGGGGCATTCTGCTGACAATCACTCTCAGGGGCAGCCCCCCCACGTTGACGGACATTTCTACAGCCGTGCTCATGGTTGTTGGGGGCGGGCTTCCTCTTTGGCGCCATTCTGGGACCCGGCCCACGATGGGAGGCGGCCTCCTGTGGTCTTTTGACGCGCACATTATGGCGCTCGTTCTTCTGGGGCGGGCGCCATCTTTAGTACAATGAAACAGTCTCTTTTCAGGCGCGCAGTACCCGTTGTTAGCGGGCACGAAATCCTGCCGACTACGCCAAAGCTGACTCGCCCCCTGGGCCGTGGGGCACTCGGAACTGAGCAATAGGGAGACGATGGGGGCAGTAGTGGCAGCCCGGTCCCGTGGCTCAGGGTGGTCAGACCAGTGGCAGTCTTTTAGATGTTTTAAGAGATGTCCGACTACGCCACCCGTGGATTGCGGTTATTAGGAACCGCCGCTGCAGAGCAGACCGCTGGGGCTGATGATGTATGCAGCTGGGATGGTGCGACTCCCCACGGGAAGAGTGCGGCCCCAGGGCAGTGTAGTGGATGGTGGGAGTGATGGTGGTGAGAGTCCCAGTACCGGCAGTGCCGGAGGAGCGAAAAAGCACACAGACGACATACTGCAGTCCAGGGTCTTTACTCACGGTTAATATCCAAGTCACTTCAGCTGGCAATGACTGCCCGAGCCGTGCTGCGTCCACCAGGTGAGGGGCTCGGTCAACTCCCAGGCAGCTCAGGAGTATGGCTCAGGACCCCCTTCAATCCTTCCTCTGGCCTGCCTCACCAGTGACCCACTTTTGTCCAGCTACCGCGGACTTGTGCGGTTAAACGTGGGCCCCGTCCTCCGCTGTCCTATATGGTGCCTTCCTAGCAGGTTTGATGAGGTGTCGCACCAATGAATGATCACGACGTCCGGTCTTTGGCTGAGGGTAGTTTCTCCTCCACCAACTTGGGATCCGGCACCCTTAATCTGCCTGACCCTTCACCCTGTATTCTCGTGGGTTCTTAGGGTCCCTTCCACTTTCTTGTTCCTGAGCCCTTCTGTTTCTCTGTCTCTTCTTCTCCTTCTCTGTTCCTTTCTGTTACTTTCTGTTCCTTTCTCGTGGAGCTGGGATGAGACTTAATCACAGCTCCCCTTCACCTCCTCCTCGGCCTCTCACTAGGCCCTCCTGGAGTAGAGCTCCTACAGAGCCTCTACTCCCTGTCTTCTCCTCTCTGGACAGACCCTAGATCTAAGATGGTGCCCACCTTTTATACCTCCCTCTGACCATGAGCCCAGGTGACCAGCAACCAATGGGCTCCTTCTTACGCTCAGGAACCAACCCTTATCTGCCCCTACAGCACTGGGTGTTCCACCCCCCTCCCCACTCCAGACAGGGACATAGTCGGTCGTGCCTGCACTTCTGTCTAGTGGGAGCACCGTTGAGCTGTCCCTCGGAAATGGGGTGTGTGTGCTGTATGCAGCTAACTGAGCCATGGTCCATACTCCATCCTTACCCGGGAGTGGAATACCACACCTCTGGCAGAGGTGCAATACCCCTGTAGCGGCCAAACCCTCGGGGCGCTACACATACATATTTGAGCACATTCTTAAAAACACATATAAAACAGACATAAATATATATACACAGTCATACACACTGACATACACAGACATTCACATCATACATGCACATACACATAAGAAATATTTTTTATATGGGGATTGGGGAAGCTCGATCACCTGCCCCTTTGCCTGTGTCCCGTCCAGCTCCTCAGTCATGTGGCAGTGCAGGGCCTCAGGCGTGTCACATGGCCCTGGACCATCAGGGGGGCCCACTCGCCGTCAGGGCCCGGGCCGCTTCCCTGGTATCTGTGCAGGACCGCCGATGCTATTCAAGCCCTGCTCTGCTACATGCAGCAGCAGTGTGCGGTCAGTGTGCTGCGGCTCCACCAATCAGGCCCAGTGCTGTTGGGGCACCCCAGGGGTCCGGTTGCCACAGTGGCATTGCCTTCCTCACATGAGGTGATGCCATGCCTGGAAGCAATCAGGGGTCCCCTAATCAGGTTTTACTAAGCATGCAACACTTTCCTGGCTCCAGACCAGCAAGGGGAGTGGTTTGCCGCCCGCCGAGGAGGAAGAAAGAAGCCCCGATCCGGAACCGCCGGGTAAGAGATCCCTCCGCCTGCAGAGCAGCATACTGGTACGTCAGCAGACGCCCAGGACCTGGCTGAGGTTTACTAAGGGGGAGGAAGATGCCCAACATGGAGGAGGGTTCAGCCGCAGGGTCGGCCGCTGCCACTGTAATGCCGTTATCAGTGCCATACATACCGGGGGCGGCGTGGTTGCCCCAGTACTCAAGAGAGTCGCACACCCTGAACGACTTTGAGGAGAGACTGCGCAGTTTGAGGAGCAAAAATTCAGCATCCTCATAGGACAGCTAATCGGTGCAGCCCAGAGAGAAGTGAAGTCTTGGCCGGGCAGAGACAAAGGCACTGTAAAAGAAATACTGACCCGGTTAAAGGTTACCTTTGACACCCGCACTGCAGCAGAAATTAAAATGAAGTCTTATGGGTGCAAACAAAGGATGCAGGACAGTGTACGGGACTATGCTCTAAACCTGCAGGAGGCGCTGCGGGCCATCAAACAGGTAGACCCCGACAGTGTGCATGATGAGGACAGATTGCTAACTGAGCAGTTTATTGAGGGGCTCCTGTCCAGCGCTCACAGGACACAGCTGCGCATTATGGCTCTGCAATACCCTGATCTGGACTTTGCACAATTTAAAGACAGAGCCATCCGGGTGCTGCGAGAATCAATCCCAAGTGGCACTGCATCCCTCCGGCGTCCAGCTATCACATACCACGAGGAGGTGGCGTCCTTTCCCCTAGCACCTGTGGAGGCTGACGCGCAGACCCTAGATAATGACCCGTCTGAAGACCTACGCCTTCAGGTCCAGGAGCTGACCAAAAGTGTGGCTACACTA
The DNA here is from genome assembly GCF_046119375.1 of Phyllobates terribilis. Lineage (NCBI taxonomy): Eukaryota > Metazoa > Chordata > Amphibia > Anura > Dendrobatidae > Phyllobates > Phyllobates terribilis. Next base: position 549,375,534 of record NW_027362771.1, on the reverse strand, counting down.
ACCAAAACCGTGCAGGCCATGCAAGTGTCTCCAAAGGAAAAGATCCAGCTAACCAGAGGGAGGAACAGCGATCGCTACGACCAGGATGGACAACCCATCTGCCGCCGCTGTCAAAAGGCGGGACACTATGCAAGATTCCGCAATTTAAAGAAGCAACACCTGGGGCAGAGGGCCAACCCCCAGGAGTAAGACGACCAGGCCCACAAAGCTGGCGAGACAAGTACGTGAGAGGACGACCGGTCCTACCCATCGTGCTTGATGGCATCCCAATGAACGCGTTGCTGGACACTGGGTCCCAGGTGACCACGATGCCGTATATCCTTTATAAACAATACTGGACTGATTCAGACATTACCCGCCGTCCAGATGAACATCTTAGTATCTATGCCAGCAATGGTGAGCCCTTGCCTCAGGTGGGGTATAAAGAGGTGACCATAAAAGTTGGCATAGTAGAATTGCCATCACAAGGAATGATTATTGTTGATATTGATTGCCGAGAAAGTCATCCCATGATAACCTTAGGCACCAATGTGATAGAAAATTGTCTTGGAGAAATTATTGTTTTGTTGCAACAGGTCGCAGAGACTGCCAGTTCCAGTCAGCAGCGAGTTCTGCAGGAGATCAGAGCCCTGATGAAAAGACAACAGGTAGAGCTGTCTGGAGGGGAAATTGGCAGTGTCAGGATGAGTGATCCGTTCCCCATTGCAATGCCCCCTATGAGTGAAATGTTAATATGGTGTCAGGCAGCAATTGGTCTCAGGGGTCAAGATTATCAGGCCCTGGTAGAACCCGTGTACTCTGACAGTAGGCCCACCATCTTGACAGCCAGGGGGGTGGTCGATGTCCGCAATGGGAGAGTACCGATACGCATCCTGAATTGTGGGGAGAAAGAGATCCATTTACCCCGGTATGCTACCCTTGCTAAGCTGTTCACTGTCAGTAACAATTCTATAAGGACTGTGGAAGCCTTGCCTCCATCCAACCGGCGGAGGATAATGGCTCCAAGGGACAGGTGGAGGATTGGTGTCAGAAGCTACAAGTGGGCACTGACTCCACCCTATTGCACCAAAAGCATGGAGTATACCGGGTGGTCCGAGAGTATGAGCGTGTCTTCAGCAAACACCCACTAGATTTTGGGCAGGAAAAAGGGGTCCAACATCATATCCCCACGGGTAATCATCCGCCCATTAAAGAGAGGTACAGGCCTGTACCCCCAGCTCACTATCAATGTGCCAAAGGAATGCTACGGGAGATGAAGGAGGCTGGGGTGATCAGAGATAGTTGTAGCCCCTGGGCAGCTCCATTAGTTCTCGTTAGAAAGAAGGATGGTACAATGAGGATGTGTGTTTATTACAGGTTGATTAACCGCATTACACATAAGGACGCCTACCCATTACCCAGGATTGAGGAGTCATTAGCTGCACTAAGATCTGATAATTATTTCTCCACTTTGGATCTCACCAGTGGGTACTGGCAGGTTCCGGTGGCAGAGGCTGACAAAGAAAAGATCGCGTTTACAACACCAATGGGCCTCAGCGAGTTCAACTGCATGCCATTTGGGCTCTGCAACGCCCCAGGAACCTTCCAGCGGTTAATGGAGTGCTGCCTAGGACACAAGAACTTCGAAACTGTCCTGCTGTACCTGGATGACGTAATTGTCTACTCGAAGACATATGAAGACCACCTGGAGCACCTGGCCGAGGTGTTCGAAGCCCTATCTGGTTTTGGCCTGAAGGTAAAGCTGTCCAAATGCTACCTGTTGAAGCCCAAGGTGCAGTACCTAGGTCATGTGGTAAGCGCCGAAAGTGTAGCACCAGACCCAGAAAAAGTCACCGTGATTAAAGACTGGCCAAGACCCTCCACTATTAAAGAAGTGCGGCAGTTCCTCGGGCTGGTAGGCTACTACAGAAGATTTATCAAGGGTTTCACCAAGATAGCATCACCCATGCAGGACCTCCTAGTAGGCCAGTCCAAGAAGGCCAAGAACCAGAAACCTCTGTTCAAATGGGGTAAACCAGAAGACGAATCCTTCACCCGACTGAAAATGGCTCTCACCGGAGACGAAGTCCTGGCTTACCCCGACTATGGCCAACCCTTTATACTTCATACAGATGCCAGCAACGTGGGATTAGGAGAGGTGCTGTCCCAGGTACAGCAAGGCAGAGATAGAGTGATTGCCTACGTCAGCAGGAAGCTCCGTCCTACGGAAAGGAACCCTGACAACTACAGTTCCTTCAAGTTGGAGTTTCTCGCCATAGTCTGGGCTGTAGCCGAGCGCTTCAAGCACTATCTTGCCTCCTCCAAATTTACAGTCTTCATGGACAATAACCTGCTGATGCACCTGGAGACTGCGAAGCTTGGTGCCCTAGAACAACGATGGATGGCCCGACTGTCTAACTACGAGTTTACCATCAAGTATCGGGCGGGGCATAAAAATGCAAATGCTGATGCGCTGTCCAGGATGCCCAACTTGCCAGATGGGGGAGAAGACCCGGAATAGCTGGAGGAGATAGAGATACCCGCTTTCCATCGTCATGGGGTAACCCAGTGCTCCCACTGTGCGAGGGACAAGCGCTCCGCCAACAGAGAGATCCATACAGTTGTGGAAGGAGAAGGGCAAACTGTTCATCTATGAAGGAAAGCTGTGTCGAAGAAGCATCAACTCCCGGACACATGAACTGGTCTGGCAGGTGGTAGGCCTGAGGCGGGATGCGTCAATGGTCTTAGAAGCGTACCACGATGGAGCAGGACACTTCGGGTGGAAGAAGTTGGAAGTCCTGCTACGTGAGCGATTCTACTGGGTTGGCATGAGGAAAGCAATCGAGAGATGGTGTTTAGAATGTGGACCATGCAACCTGAGACGAAAAGACCGTGACAGCCAGAGGGCTCCCCTGCAGCCCATAATCACCAAACAACCACTTGAACTGGTAGCCTTGGACCATGTGAAGCTAGCCCCAAGCAGGTCAGGCTATGTCTACGCTCTAACCATAGTAGACCACTACTCCCGGTTCTTGGTAGTAGTGCCAGTGAAAGACCAGACGGCGCAGACGGCTGCCAAAGCGTTCCAACAGCACTTTTGTTGCCCGCACGGTTACCCTGAACGGGTACTTACCGACCAAGGTCCAGCCTTTGAAGCAGAGGTGTTCCAGGAATTCTGTAACTTGTACGGCTGCAAGAAAATAAGGACGACGCCGTATCAACCCCAGACCAATGGGTTGTGTGAGAAGATGAACCAGGAGGTAATAGACCTGTTGAAGACGTTGCCCCTTGAAGAACGTAGCCTGTGGCCAGAGAAGTTACCAGATTTGGTGGATCTGTATAACCACATCCCGGTGAACTCCACCAACTGTACACCCGCTTACCTGATGAGAGCAAGACCTGGTAAGCTACCCATCGACTTAGACATGCGAGTCTTAACACCAGAGATGACATCACCAGATGCAGATTGGGATACAGAGCGGCAGCAACAATACCGCAAGGTGCAAGAGTGTGTTGAGAAAAGTTTGTCCCAGGCGAGACAGAAGCAAGAGAAAACTTATAATCAGAACGCACCTGCCGTTCCCTTATCACCTGGAGAACAGGTACTTAAGAGGAAGAGACGAGCCCACAAGTTAGATGACCAGTGGGAGGTTGAGCCATACACCGTCCTACCCTTGAATTACGACAACACCAAAGTGTGCCTCATCAGCAAAGATGGAGGGGAAACTTCAGCGGCAGTCTCAAGAGACCACTTGAAGATATGTCCTGAACAGTGGAAACACACAGAAGAAGATCAAGACAGCCCTCAGCCCACGGAAAAAGTGGAGGAAACGGTTCAGACAGTCTTTGGAGGATTTCCCTGGTCTTGGACGCAGGTGAACAGTGCAATTGTAGTACCGGTCCTTACCTTTCTCCAAGTGGCCTCACCGGAAGCTGCAGAAGTCCCAGAACAACTGGAAGACCAGTCGGCCCCAGAGACAGATGCTTCATCATCAGCAGACCAGGAGAATCGACCCTCTGCTAGCTGTCGTACCCATGGTGAGCCAAAGAATTTGTAGGAAATTACCCAGCCTACCGGTGTTACCTCAGACTACCTGGGGTAGACACTAGGGACCAGGGTAGGGCAGTGACAACTAACGTTCTATGTAGATCGACCAGGAGTACAAAAGGTCAGCTCCCTGCTCGCTGGAGAAACTAAAGTATAAAGTATAAGAGAACTAAAATGTATGTTGTATATAGTTGTACCCGTTAAATAGTCTTGGAAAAGTATATTTGTTGAATTTATGGACAATTGGGCCACAGGACTAGGTGTGGTCAGGACAATATTGAATATATTTACTAATCGACCTAGAAAATAAACCGCAGGCGTGGCTGAAGACCAGGCCCACCGAAAGAGTGCCCTGAAGCCACGCCCAGGGACGATTCACAAAGTTAGTTGATGCGGTTCCCACCAGCCAAATTACAGTTACCAGGATTGTGGCGTAAGGACTAAGCGCCGCAGTGACTGCTTTCAATTTTTGTTGCGTTTTTGTAACTTTTGACTTTTGTAACCTGTTTGTAATGTGAATTGTTATTTGTTAATTTTAAAAGGTATCCTCAGTCCAGGAGTACTGAAGTTTACTAGGGGGGAATGTGGCACCCCAGGGGTCCGGTTGCCACAGTGGCATTGCCTCCCTCACAAGAGGTGATGCCATGCCTGGAAGCAAGCAGGGGTCCCCTAATCAGGTTTTACTAAGCATGCAACACTTTCCTGGCTCCAGACCAGCAAGGGGAGTTCCTCCCCTTAGCAACTGGGATCTGGGGGCAGGGTTAGTGAGACTTAGTGTGTGAGGAGTTGTAAGTCAGGACGTCGAGGAGAGAGGAGCTGGGGACTGGAGCTGCGCGGCAGCTCACCCCAGAAGAACCAGCACAGAAGAATCGGACACGGGAGTCCGAGGCTGTGGGGCACAGAAGGCCCAGCAGTAGAAACCGGAGGGCAGGAGACTGCAGGTCTCCTGGCCCCATCAGACGCCCGGAGGCTCAGCAGCACAGAGGGCCCAGCACCGCCACGTGGGAGCGACGCACCAGCAAGGCCCGAGCTGCCTGCCGTACGGGTGAGCACAGAAACGTTGCACTCAGGGACGAGGGCCACCGCACAGCTACAAGCAGCAGGGCCAAAGAATTTAGTGAAAAGGGAAAGCCTCCAACTTCACCTGGCAAGGAGGATTCTTTACTTGCTTCCAGGCTGCCCGGACTTAAACTTCTAGCCAGTACCCTAGTCCCGGCTTGTCTAATCACCACCAGTACAGATAAGAGGAAACCGCCATTAAGTTGTGGACTGATTATTGCTGCGCCATCAACCCCTGCACTACAACACCCAGCATAACCTAGAACATCTACACTGCCCTGGAGCTAAGCTCTACCTGTGGAGAGCCACACCATCCCTTCTGCACTAATATCAGCTCCAGAGGACCTGCTCCGCAGCGGCGGCTCCCTTTCGCCGCATACCACAGGTGGCGTCACGAACTTTATACAATCACTATAAATCCCCTATCAATAACCCCTTTTATTGACCGCCCTGGGTCACGGACCGGGTCACTACCACTGCGACATCTCCCCCAGCATCTCCCGGCCGGGCACCGAGTACCCCATGGCCCAGGGGGGCGCGTCACTGTCACTTTCTAGACATGGTCGCGCGCTGTGCGCTGTGCGGCTGTGTCTGGTAGTAATGACGCGGCAAGTGCGACACACAAGCACAATTAAAGGCGCAGTGTTGCCCCTGCGTGTCATTACTACCAGACACAGACGCACTGCGCACAGCGCGCGTCCATGTCTTGAAAGCGACAGCACTAGGCCTGATTGGTGGATCAGCAGCACAGTGACTGCACACTGCTGCTGCTGCATGAAGCAGAGCAGGGCTTGAACAGCACAGGCGGCCCTGCACAGATGCCGGGGAAGCGGCCTGGGCCCCGATGACGAGTGGGCCCCCCTGATGGTCCAGGGCCCCGCCACTTGCCCGGGAACGCCGGGCGCTGACGCCGACCCTGGCTGGGCGCAGGAGGGGTGCAGTGCCACTTGGGGTTGATTCTCGCAGCACCCGGATGGCCCGGTCTTTAAATTGCGCAAAGTTCAGATCAGGGTTTTGCAGAGCCATTATGCGCAGCTGTGTCCGGTGAGCGTTAGACAGGAGCCCCTCAATAAACTGCTCAGTTATCAATCTGTCCTCCTCTCGCACACTGTCGGGGTCTACCTGTTTGATGGCCCGCAGCGCCTCCTGCAGGTTCAGAGCATAGTCCGGTACACTGTCCTGCACCCTTTGCACTCGTAGAACTTCATTTTAATTTCTGCTGCTGTGCGGGTGTCAAAGGTATCCTTCAACCGGGCCAGTATTTCCTTAACAGTGCTTTTGGCCCTACCCGGCCAGGACTTCACCTCTCTCTGGGCTGCACAGATTAGCTGGCCTATAATGATGCTGACTTTTTGCTCCTCAGACAGGGGGTACACTTTAAGCAAACTGCGCAGTCTCTCCTCAAAGTCGCTCAGGGTGTGCGACTCCCCTGAGTACTGGGGCAACCAAGCCGTCCCTGGTATATATGGCATTGATAACGACATTAACCCCTTAATAACATCTGACGTACTAATACGTGTCTGTGCCCTGGGACTTAAGAGCCAGACACGTATTAGTACGTCATTGCGATCGCGCGCGCACACAGGCTGTGCGGGCGCGATCGCCGCCGGGTGTCAGCTGATTGTCACAGCTGACACCCGGTACTATGTGCAGGGAGCGGTCCTGCACCGCTCCCAGCACATTAACCCCCGCGATGCTGCGATCGAAGTCGATCGAAGTCGATCGCGGCATTGCGGGGGCAAGGGGAGGTGATCGGCGATACTCACCTCCTCTTCCGGCTTCCAGCGCAGTCTGCAAAGGCTTCCCGGGTGTTGCCATGACGACCCGATGTCGTCATGACAACATCCGGGTCACCAGAGAGCAGGAAGATTGCTTGGACATGCGCAGTGCATCTCCAAGCAATCTTCACACTGTGCATTTCTGACAGCCTTCATGGCATAGGGATGGTGCTCCATTCCTGTGCCATGCAGGCGATCAGAAAAAAAAAAGTGAAAGTCCCAGAGTGGGACAAAGTAATAAAGTGTATAAACTGTGTGAAAGTGGAAAAAAAAAAAAAAAAAAGTGCAAAAATATTATAAAAAAATAAAAAAAATAATACAAAAATAAAAATATAATGTACCCATCAATAAATATTATTATAAAAAAAATAAAAAAAAACCAATAAAAGTACACATATTTGGTATCGCCGCGTCCGGAAAAATCTGACCTATAAAACTGTCCCACTAGTTAACCCCTTCAGTGAACACGGTAAAAAAAAAAAAAAAAAACGAAGCAAAAAACAATGCTTTATCACCATACCGCCAAACAAAAAGTGGAATAACACGCGATCAAAAAGACGCATATAAATAAAAATGATACCGCTGAAAACGTCATCTCGTCCCGCAAAAAACAAGCCGCCATACAGCTCCATCAGCCGAAAAATAAAAAAGTTATAGCTCTCAGAATAAAGCGATACTAAAAAATATTTTTTTCTATAAAATAGCTTTTATTGTGTATAAGCGCCAAAACATAGAAAAATGATACAAATGTGGTACCGCTGTAAACGTACTGACCCGAAGAATAAAGCTACCTCATCAATTTTACCACACGCGGAACAGAATAAAAAAAAAAAAAAAAAAATTCCTGAATTGTTGGTTTTTGTTTATTCTGCCTCCCAAAAATCGGAATAGAAAGCGATCAAAAAATGTCACGTGCCTGAAAATGGCACCAATAACAACGTCAAGTCATCCCGCAAAAAACGAGCCGTCACATGACTGTCTGCCAAAATCTGGAAAAATTATAGCTCTCAAAATATGGCGATGCAAAAACTAGATTTTACAAAAAATGCGTCTTTTAGTGTGTGACAGCTGTCAGTCATAAAAACCCCATATGATTCTGGCATTGCTGTAATCACACCGACCCGAAGAATAAAGTCGTCTAATCACTTATACCGCACAAGGAACGGCGTCAAAAATAAACTCTTGGGTTAGGATTGGGCTAGGGTTAGGGCTGGGTTTGGGGCTAGGGTTGTGCTGGGGCTAGGGTTGTGCTGGGGCTAGGGTTGTGCTGGGGCTAGGGTTGTGCTAGGGTTAGGGCTGGGGTTGGGATTTTTTCAAAAGTAAGAAAAAAAGATGACGATATGGCGACTAGTGTTGAGAGCAAGTGCTCGATACTTGAGTTTGCATCGGGTGCTCTGGTATGCATTGAGTATCGTGGGTATTTGAGTGACATGCTCGAGTCTCTGCCCCATATGCTTCGCGGCCAAAAAACTTTACGGGGATTGCCTGTCATGCACGAGCGATCCCCGCATGTTTTTTTTTGGGTGTCTAATAACCGTGAAACATGCGGAGCAGGGACTCGAGCATGTCACTCGAGCACACGCTGTACATGGTGCATACCTGAGTACCCGATGCAAACTCAAGTAGTGAGCACTTGCGCTCAAGAATAATGACAACTTATTCAATATGATGACCTAATGTAAACAAATTCTGTGCCGTACCTCTGGGTTCAAAATGTTCACTATACACCTTAATAAAATCCTTGAGGGGTATAGTTTCCAAAATGGGGACACTTGTGGGGGAGCTCCACTGTTTAGGCACATCACGGGCTCTCCAAACGCGACATGGTGTCCGCTAACAAATTGAATGGAAAATCGGCTCAAATTGTTAGCGGACGCCATGTTGCGTTTGGAGAGCCCCTGTGTGCCCAAACATTGGAGCTCCCCCACAAGTGACCCCATTTTGGAAACTAGACCCCCCAAGGCACCTATCTAGATGCATAGTGAGCACTTGGAACCCCCAGGTGCTTCACAAATTGATTCGTAATAATGAAAAAGTGAAAAAAAAACACTTTTTCATTTTTATGAATCAATTTGTGAAGCACCTGGGGTTCCAAGTGCTCACTATGAATCTAGATAGGTGCCTTGGGGGGTCTAGTTTCCAAAATGGGGTCACTTGTGGGGGAGCTCCAGTGTTTGGGCACACAGGGACTCTCCAAATGCAACATGATATCCGCTAACAAATTGTCGGCTCAAATTGTTAGCGGATATCATGTTGCATTTGGAGAGTCCCTGTGTGCCCAAACATTGGAGCTCCCCCACAAGTGACCCCATTTTGGAAACTAGACCCCCCAAGGCACCTATCTAGATGCATAGTGAGCACTTGGAACCCCAGGTGCTTCACAAATTGATTCATAAAAATGAAAAAGTGTTTTTTTTTTCACTTTTTCATTATTACGAATCAATTTGTGAAGCACCTGGGGGTTCCAAGTGCTCACTATGCATCTAGAAAGGTGCCTTGGGGGGTCTAGTTTCCAAAATGGGGTCACTTGTGGGGGAGCTCCAAAGTTTGGGCACAGAGGGGCTCTCCAAACGCAATGTGGTGTCCGCTAACAATTTGAGCCGATTTTCCATTCAATTTGTTAGCGGATACCATGTTGCATTTAGAGAGTCCCTGTGTGCCCAAACATTGGAGCTCCCCCACAAGTGACCCCATTTTGGAAACTAGACCCCCCAAGGCACCTATCTAGATGCATAGTGAGCAGTTGGAACCCCCAGGTGCTTCACAAATTGATTCGTAACAATGAAAAAGTGTTTTTTTTTTCACTTTTTCATTTTTACGAATCAATTTGTGAAGCACCTGGGGGTTGCAACTGCTCACTATGCATCTAGATAGGTGCCTTGGGGGGTCTAGTTTCCAAAATGGGGTCACTTGTGGGGGAGCTCCAATGTTTGGGCACACAGGGGCTCTCTAAACGCAACATGGTGTCCGCTAATTATTCAAGCAAATTTTACAATCAAAAAGTCAAATGGCGCTCCTTTCCTTCCGAGCCCTACAGTGCGCCCAAACATTGTTTTTTCCCCAAATATTGGGTATCTGCGTGCCCAGGGGAAATTGCACAACAAATTTTGCGGTCCATTTTTTCTTGTTACCCCTGTGAAAATAAAAAAAATTGGGTCTAAAGTAACATTTTTGTGAAAAAAGTTAAATGTTCATTTTTTTCTTCCACATTCAAAAAATTCCTATGAAGCACCTGAAGGGTTAATAAAGTTCTTGAATGTGGTTTTGAGCACCTTGAGGGGTGCAGTTTTTAGAATGGTGTCACTTTTGGGTATTTTCTGTCATAAAGACCTCTCAAAGTGACTTCAAATGTGATGTGGTCCCTAAAAAAATGGTTTTGTAAATTTTGTTGGAAAAATGAGAAATCGCTGGTCAACTTTTAACTCTTATAGCTCCCTAACAAAAAAAAATTTTGGTTCCAAAATTGTGCTGATGTAAAGTAGACATGTGGGAAATGTTATTTATTAACTCTTTTGTGTGACATATCGCTCTGATTTCAGGGCTTAAAAATTCAAATTTTGAAAATTGCAAAATTTTCAAAATTTTCGCCAAATTTCCGTTTTTTTCACAAATAAACGCAAGTGATATCAAAGAAATTTTTCCACAATCATGAAGTACAATATGTCACAAAAAAACAGTCTCAGAATCAGGGGGATCCGTTGAAGCGTTCCAGAGTAATTACCTCATAAAGTGACAGTGGTCAGAATTGTAAAAATTGGCCCGGTCATTAACGTGCAAACCACCCGCGGGGCTTAAGGGGTTAAAGTGGCGGCGGTCGCGCCCGCGGCTGAATCCTCTCCTAGGTTGGGCATCTTCCTCCCCTCTAGTGAACCTCAGCCAGGTCCTGGGTTTCTGCTGACATACCAGTATGCTGCTCTGCCGGCAAGAGAGATCGCTTACCTGGCGGTTCCGGATTGGGGCCTCCTGTTTCCCCTCGGCTGACGGCAAACGACGTGACGATACAGTTCAGCAAAGTCTATGGCACACAGTACCCGGTTATACCGGGCTTCGTTTATCCTGTTCGTGACGCCGAGTTGACGCGCCCCCTGGGCCGTGGGGTACTCGGTAGCCGGGCCGGTCGATGCTGGGGGATGTCACAGTGGCAGTGACACGGTCTGTGACCCAGGGCGGTCAATTAAAGGGGAAAAGGTAAAAGGGGAATAAAGTTTTTAGATATAATGTTCGTGACGCCACCTGTGGTATGCGGCTATATGGGGCCGCCGCTGCGGTGCAGATCCTCTGGAGCTGATGGTGACGCAGCAGAGTTGGTTCAGCTCTCCACAGACAGAGCTTAGCTCAAGGGCAGTAGATGGTGATTTTATGAGGTAGATGTGGTTGGTGCTGTGTAATGCAGGTGATTGCGCAGATAATGACCAGTCCACAGCTTAATGGCGGTTTCCTCTTATCTTTGCTTGCGGTTTGTTAAGCAGACCGGGGCACGGGTACAAGCTGGTAGTAGAGGTCCGGGCGGCCTGGGAGCAAGTTGGAGATCCACCTCGCAAGGTGAAGTTGGAGGCCTTCCCTCTGCGCTAATCTCTTTGGCCCTGCTGCTTGAAGCTATGCTGCGGCCCTCGTCCCTTAGTAAAAGGTCTTTTTCCTCACCCGTACGGCAGGCAGCTCGGGCCTTCCTTAAGTGTCGCTCCCACGTGGCGGTGCTGGGCCCTATGGTGCTGCTGTGTCGCCGGGCGTCTGGTGGGGCCCGGAGACCTGCAGTCTCCTGCCCTCTGGATTCTGCTGCTGGGCCTTCAGTGCTCCACAACCTCGGACTCCGGTGTCCGGTTCACTTGCGCTTCTCTCCTCTGGGATGAGCTTGTACACAGCTCCCTTCCCCAGGTCCTTCCTCGTCGCTCTCCTGTCTCCAACTGCTCTCAACTCACTCTCACTAACCCCGCCTCCAGATTCCAGTGTAAAGGGGAGGAGCTCCCCTTACTGATCTGGAGCCAGGAAAGTGTTGTATGCTGGTAAACCTGATTAGGGGACCCTTCCTTGCTTCCAGGCATGGCATCACCCCTTGTGAGGGAGGCAATGCCACTGTGGCAACCGGACCCCTGGGGTGCCACATATGTAATTAGTTTTTTTTCAGTCCTGTAATTATGTACTGACCTTCATTCTGTTTGTTTGTACTTAAGCTGCCTTGCATATGGTATGAGAAAAATGGAAATTAAAACAGTGTTGAAGCGTCTATTTTAACTAATAAGAAACATAAAAAACTCAATAAAAGCTAAATCATAAATGACATTTATCCTAAAATTGGGTAAAAAAAAATCCCAGAGAAAAACAAAAAAGAACATAAAACCTACAATCTCTTCTGAAAACATTTTTAATATAGAAAACACATATTAAAATATAATTTATATAAATCTGATTTTGCAGTAATTGTACCAAACCATAAAATAAACATACTATTTATACTGAATGGCGCTTGGTCAGGATTTGTCTGTCAAAAATATTGTCCAGGAAGTGTTTTTTGGTGGTTTTTAATGCTATTTTGTATGTTGCTTTTTGTGATTTTTTTTCTGCTTCTAGAATATTCAGTAGCCAAATTTAAAACTTTTCATTAGGCAGAAATGACATATTGCTTATTTCCTAAGCTGGAAAAAGCATGTGGAGTAAAACAGCACCATGTGCACTCTAGACATGTTTTCCAAGATAAATTAATAAGAAACTTATCAAAAAATATTTGCTTGCATTTGCTTGTATTAAACATTGTGATCACTAGGTGGCGGCATATAATTTCTTATTTAGGGCTTGCTCACACTGCCGTATAACACAGCCGAGTGCTACTGTATGTGATATTTTATTGGATAGCACTCGGCCCAATGTTATACTATGGGGCAGTTCAGATCTGCAATTTTTTTTCTCATGCCGATTCAGCATGCTGTGAGTGCATCCGATAATCGGATCACACTCACCCATTCAAGTCTATGGGTGCATGTGAAACATCGGACTGCACTCGGATGTCATTCGAGTGCAGTCTAATTACCACGGACACAGAGTCAAAGGAGAAGATGGAGAAATTAAGTTCTTCATTTTCTCCGCACCTGTGCTGCAATTCTCTCATATGAGGGAATTGGATCACACTAAGATGACACTCGGATCAAACTCCTGACAGAGTGTGAGCTGAGTATTATTAACATAATGTCACACCAGGTGTGGGAAAGACTTAGTGCAACACAGAGGAAAGAGGGAAAGGGAGCCCAGACACTAGGGAAAGGGGGAAGTGGAGACCTCCTAGTCTGGTCTAGTGTTACCCTGTCTCAACTACCGTCCCTATATTGCCTCTTCCGCAATCGCCGCACGCGTGCCTCGCCCTGTCTTTCCCTGGTGTATGGCTAAGGCTAGGGAAGGAAGGAGATGAGCACTAGTCAATCTCCACTAAACTCTATAGACAACAAGGGTAGACAAAACGGGAGAGAATGCTTAGCTTTAGATGACTCCAGACAAATGCGAACTTGGCCTCAAGCTCCAGAGAGGACAAAGTACTGCTCTTGCTAAGCCTCACAAGTAGAAATGAATATAGCTGGCACCTCCCTCTCAGACACACCAGGTATATATACACCCAGGCCAGGGAGCTAATTATCAGAGGGAGGTAGCCACTAGGTCCTAGAGACAGCCTCTCATTTAAGATGTCTGTAATGCCAAATGTAGAGATCTCCAGCAACCAACTGCAGGGCGACTGTCTGTCACCTCTGACACACCCGAGACAGTACCCCCCCCCCCTCCTCTACGAGTGGCCTCCAGACACTCATGAGTGGGTTTCTCAGGAAAAGAGGTGTGGAATGAGCCAACCAATCTTGGAGCATTCACCTCTGATGCAGAAACCCACGTCCTCTCCTCCGGACCATTGCCTTTCTAGTGCACCAAGTATAGTAGAGAACGGCGTTGGAGACGAGAATCTACAATCCTTGATATCTGGAACTCCAGATTACCATCAACCATTACTGGGGGTGGTAGTGGAGGTGAGGGCTCAAGAGGTTCCACATACTTTTTGAGTAAGTGACGCACCCCTGGGGCAATGGGGTACTCGGCAGCCAGGCCTATGGATGCTGGTGGGGGATAGGTCACAGTGGCTGGCCCGGTCCGTGGCCCACGGCGGTCAACCAAAAAGGGGGATTGTAACTTGGATCAAATAAATAAACAGTTTGTGACGCCACCTGTGGTACCTGGTAATGATTACCAACGCTGCTTCAGACCTCCCGGGGGTGTTGGCATGGCAGCTGAGGTGTTTCTGCTCCCCACAGGTGGAGCGGGCCCCCGGGGCAGGGATGGTGTGAACGGATGCAGGAGAGAGGGGACCCAGCCGGGTCAGAGGAAGAACATACACACACACAGGGGTTCGCTTCAGTACCTTTACTGATGATGGTAGTCAGGTACGGTCCGGGGTACTTGTAGGTGGTGCGCACTTCTGGACTTGCTCCCCAGTGAGCGGGTGTAAGGCCTCTTTCTGTATCTTCCTGTCTCACTCCCTGGAGCTTCTGACCTGCCTGAAACAGGGTCTAGCTCCCTTGATGTTTCTCTCACCCGTCTTGCTTGGCGGCGAGGGCTTTCCCACTGGTTACCACGATCCCTGGACGCTGGGGCCTTCGTGGTACCTAGTCCTCTGAATGTGTGGTATTCATGGTGGACTGAGGGATATGAAATCCTCCTCAGTATGCCGGATTCCCTACTGGGCATAGAGATCCCAATAGCCTCGGGCCCGGTGCCCGGCTTGCATCAGGGGACGAACCTTCTATGGTCCCTCAGTCCCAGATGGCTCTCCTCCTCTTCTCTGCCTTCTGGCCCAATCTAGGCCCTCTCTGGCCAGGCTATCCCGCAGCTTGGGCCTAGCCTGGCTTTCAGCCACACAGACTTCAGCTTGTCTGGTGCTGCAGCATCGTGTCACACTCACGGCTTCCCACTGACTGACTTCCTGAACTCCACCCCCCAGTATATATATACCTGACAGGGCTCCATCTAGTAGACTTGGGTAGAGGTGTCTGCATGTATTGAGGCCACTGGGGAGAATCCAGCTGTGCAACACCCAGGAGTTCTGTGACAGCCTGCAGCCGCAGGGCGTCACATAAGGACCTGAGAAACACATTGTGGACCTTAAGAGCCTGAGGAAGTTTAAGACGAAACGCTGCTGGGTTAATGACGGCGCTTATTTTATAGGGACCAATAAACCTAGGTCCCAGCTTCCAAGAAGGAACTTTCAATCTTAATGCCTGGTAGACAACCACACAAAGTTATTCACGTTCAGGTTCGGACCTGGCAAGCATTTTCTGTCAGCCATACGTTTATACCTGTCTCACATGATCTTTAAATTACTCAGAACCCCCCGGCCACACCAAGGAGAGTGACAAAGCAAACCGTTCCTCCTCAGGAACTCCCAAAGCCCCTCCCCCACTAAAGGTACCAAGCTGTGGGTGATAATTGTATGCACCGAAGAACGGTGACCTTCCAGTGGATTCTTGCCGATGATTATTAATGGCAAATTCTGCCAGCAGTAAGTAGGATGCCCAATGAGGCGCCCCTGAGGGTTCAGTCGCCACAGAGGTACTGCACCTCACCCAGAGGTGTGGTATCTCCTTCTCTCAGGTAAGGAGGGAGTGCTGCCCGGAACCCCAACACCCGCATTCAACACTACACTACTCCAGGCCGGCTGGAAGGGCAATATGCAATGTGTTTTCCTGCTGAGCCCTGTCCCTGGCTGGAGTGGGGGGAACCAAAGGTAGGGGGAACCAGTAGTAGGTGTGGGTGGAGGAAGTAGAGTAGGGGAGCACCATCATAGGAGGTATATAAAGGGAGGCCATCTTAGGGTGGCAGGGCAGTCAGTGAAGAAGTGAGTGAGAACAGTCAGGGAGCAGAGTTCCTTTAGGAGCTCTGCTCCACAAGTGGGGCCTAGTGATAGAGGCCCAGGAGGGGAGCAGAGTAGAAAGGCTCCGTTCTATAGAAGGGATCCCACGGGGTACGGCGAGTCCAGGACGGCACCTGTACGCCCGGAATCTGCCAGGTGTCAGAGGGATCAGGCCGCAAGAAGGGGACCGGCCCCTGGACCAGCCGTGTTACTCCAGGTCTCGGCTGGAAAAACCGGAGGCTTCTGACTTTTATAGTGCAGTTGCCACAGCCTCATCTTAGTCACCGTGAGGGTCAAGTAAGTCCGGGAACTCCAAGTTGCCCAGAGGGACTTCAGAGCACCCGATCTGGACTGTGTATGGGGAAGCGCAGGGCAGGAGGGAGAAGACCCAGCGTGAGAAGTCGGTCTAGTGAGGAACATAAGAAAGTGGGATTCCGTCAAGTGCTCCTGACCTATCTGAGGAAGAGCTGAACCCCAGTTCTGGTGAATGCAGCGCGACGTGGGAGGCTGGCACCCACGCAGTGTACCTGTGGAACTTACATGAGAACTGTGAGTAAAACTCGGATGACTGCACTGCACTGCCTCCGTTAGTTATTTCAGCTGCGTCATCTCTCCCTCTGCACTACAACGCCCAGCATCACCACCATCTGCATCTACACTGCCTCGGGGGCCCGCTCCACCTGTGGGGAGCAGAAACATCCCAGCTGCCATTCCATCACTCCCGGAGGACTGCAGCAGCGCTGGTAATCATTACCAGGTACCACAGGTGGCGTCACGAACACTTCCTAAAACTACAAACCCCAGATAAATAACATTCCCCTTTTTGTAGACCGCCCTGGGCCACGGACCGGGCCAGCCACTGTGACATAACCCCCCCCAGCATCCATAGGCCCGGCTGCCTAGTACCCCACAACCCTGGGGGCGCGTCACCCAATCCTCCTGATTTTCGGAGACGAAACACCTGAGGTATGTCTCCAAGTTCTGATTGAAACGCTCGGTCTGACCATTCGACTGAGGGTGGAAGGCAGGCGAAAAGGACAGCCGCACCCCCAGTAAAGAACAGAAAGCCTTCCAGAACTTGGAATCAAACTGGGTCCCCCGATCTGACACCACATCAGAGGGAACCCGGTGAAGCTTCACAATCTCATTTATAAACAACTGAGCAAGTGTCTTGGCATTTGGAAGTGCAGGCAATGCGACGAAGTGAACCATTTTACTGAACCTATCTACTACCACTAAAACCACCGTTTTGCCTGCAGAAACCGGTATGTCAGTAATAAAATTCATGGACAAGTGTGTCCATGGCCTACTAGGGATAGGTAGCGGAAGAAGAGTACCAGACGGACGGGTATGTGAAACCTTAGAACGTGTGCAAATACTACAAGCAGCTACGTGTTCAATCACATCCCGATGCAACCCCGGCCACCAAAAACGACGAGAGAGGAAGTCTGCGGTTGCCTTACCCCCTGGATGCCCAGCAAGCACAGAGTTATGATGTTCTTTAATTACTTTGCGGCGCAGATCAGTTGGTACAAATAACCTTCCTGATGGGCTGGAGGCAGGGGCATCCACCTGAGCCTCCAACACCTCACTCTCCAGTTCAGGATACAGTGCCGAAATGAAGTCCCTTTCTGTAATATCGGGGCAGGGTTCTCATGGTCACCACCACCAGGGAAGTTCCGGGACAAAGCATCAGCCTTGACATTTTTGACCCCTGGACGAAAAGTGACAACAAAATTGAACCCAGTAAAATACAGGGACCATCTGGCTTGCCTAGGATTGAAACATTTAGCATGACTGGAGATATGACAGGTTCTTATGGTCAGTAATAACAGTAATAGGATGGACAGCCCCCTCCAACCAATGTCGCCATTTCTCGAACCCCAATTTGATCGCCAAAAGTTCCCTATTACCCACGTCATAATTTCTCTCAGCCGAAGACAATTTTTTAGAAAAGAAGGCGCATGGATGCCATTTACCAGGGGATGAACCCTGAGATAACACAGCCCCAACCCCGACATCCGACGCATCAACCTCCACAATAAAGGGTTGAAAAACATCAGGTGGACTGAGTTTAGGTGCAGTGGCAAAATGATTCTTTAAGGAAGAAAAAGCCTGGAGGGAAGCATTCGACCATTTGGAAAAATCAGACCCCTTCTTAGTCATGTCAATAAGGGGTTTCACAATAACAGAGTAATTTTGGATGAATTTCCGATAAAAATTAGTAAAGCCCAGAAAACGTTGTAGGGCCTTCAGGTTCTCGGGACGTTCCCAGTCAAGGACTGCACGGATCTTCTCCGGATTGTAAGGTGGCTGCCGGACAGGTCGTGGACGGGAGGTATGTGTCCCCGAAGTGCCAAGCTTCGGTGATGTAAGACCCGGAGAAGCAGGCTCCAGCACACATAGTGCTGAGAGGAATTTAATGGGCCCGGATTACAGGGCCGGGTTTTACGAGCAGGGGGGGAACAGCTGCTCACTTACCTCCAGTCCAGGTCTTGGAAGGCTAATTTAAGACAGCTGCGCCTGTCTCTGTCTGTCTGTGTGTGTTGGGCAAGGTGAGTAGACCTTGCACCACTGGGCCTATTGCAGTGACAAACCTCCCAGGTCCCAGATGTTCAACCTCCTACACCTGGTCCAAAAGTGGTTGCAACCTGAATCTTCCTCCCCAGCACAGATGGTGGACAAGGTCGTTATAGACAGGTTTATACACTCTCTCCCGAAGTCGGTGAAATCCTGGGTTGCCCAGGGAGATCCCCATAATGCCGATGACTTGGTGGGGTTGGTGGAAAGATACCAGGCGGTTGAGAGTCCGTTGGGAAAACAAGGGGTTGTAGCCTCTCAATACTGGGGTTCCCAAAAGGTGGCGGACACCCAAAAGAAGGGAGCTAGCGCCACACCTGGGAGGGTCCTAGAGTTCGGGAGGGGTCTGAGTTGCTGCCCAAGGTCCCACCCCATAATATAGTGTGTTGGAGATGTCATACCCCTGGCCATATTGCCGCCCGGTGTCCCATAAACTATGAGCCAATGGACTGCAACATAGGCCGGCGTTGCTCTTATTTTGCCTACCCCGCCTGCAGCGCGGTTCGCCAACATGGCGAGGGCCCTCAGGCATGCTCAGTGTCAGTAAATGGGGCACAAGTCTCTGCACTATTGGACTCAGGAACTTTGGTGACCCTGATAAGGGCCACACTTCCTCATCGGCTGGTTCCTGGGAAGGTGGTGGGTGTCTGTTGTATCCATGGGGATGCTAAGAACTATTGTGGTGCCCTTGAGGGTTCAGTCGCCACAGAGATACTGCACCTCACCTCGAGGTGTGGTGTCTCCCTTCTCTCAGGTAAGATGGGAGTGCTGCACGGAACCCCAACCACCTACATCCAACACAACACTGCTCCAGGCCAGCAGGAGGGGCAAGACGCAATGTAGTTTTCTGCTGAGCCCTGGCCCTGGCTGGAGTAGGGGGGAACCCAAAGGTAGGGGGAACCAATAGTGGGTGTGGGTGGAGGAATTTGATACACGGAGCACATATACAGTAAGTATATAATAGGAAGCCATATTAGGTCTACAGTTCAGTCCGGTACAGTGGAGAGGTCAGTTTGTGAGGGCTGTTCAGAGGAACAGTCCGGGAGCAGAGGCTCAGTTAGAGCTCTGCTCCACAAGTTAGGGCCCAGGATAGAGGCCCTGGAGGGGAGCAGGGAGCAGGCTCTATTCTACAAAGAAAAGGATCCCAGTGGGTACGGCGCGTGCAGGACGGCACCCGTACGTCCCGCTCCTGCCAGGTGTCAGGAAGGATCGGTTGCTACATTCAAATCCCCAGGGGGGCAGGTTGGTCCCGGATCCGACGTACAGGAAGGACTTCAGCATACCCGAGTGGGAACGAGAGTGGGCAGCGTAGGGCAACGGTGAGAAGGACCGAGTGTGAAGAAGGTCAAAATAGGTACATATGAAAGTAGGGTTCCGCCAGGCATTCCTAAATTGCTGGAGAAAGGATTGAACCCTTGCCCGGTGAACGCAGCGCGACGGGGGAGGCCTTCACCTGTAAAGTGCACTTGTGAATTGCCTAAGAACTGTAAGTAAAACCTTGGACGACTGCATGGAATTGCCTCTGTCTGTTTCTTCACCGGCGCCATTATATTTCTACCTGCACCACAACGCCCAGCGCACCCACCATCTATCTATCTACACTGCCCTGAGGCCCGCTCCACCTGTGGGGAGCTGTACCATCTTTAGCTGCCTTGACACCTGCCTCAGTGGACTGTTGCAGTGCTGGTGACCTTCACCAGACACCACAGGTGACGTCACGAATTTCTCTGAACTTTTAGTAGTAATTGCTACCCCTTTTGTGCACTGACTGCCCTGAGCCAGCCACCGTGATATACTACCCCAAATAGTAAGCCCCCTGGGGGTGAGTCATCCCAATTGGCGTCACGAACAGGATGCGTGACCAGCCCGTACCAGCGGGTGAAGTGTGCCTGAACAGTTGTGTTGTAATACTGAATGTGGCGCCCGCCCTAGAAGAACGGGCGCCATTGTCTGCATGCCAAAAGACAATAAAATGGAGCCTCCTATCGTGGGCCGGGTCCCAGAATGGCGCCAAAAGCGGGTCCTGCCCCTTGCAACAGTGACTGTCCGCATAGATGTGTCCGTCAAAGTGGGGGGGCCGTCACAGGGAGTGACCGACAGCAAGTTGCCATGGGACCTCTTCCGAAAGAAGAGAGGAGGCGGGGAGAAAGAATGCAGACAGGGGGTGGTCTCCACCTGTCTGGTCAGACCGCACCCGGCAGCCGAGATGGAAGCACGCGAAAGCCCAACCTCCGCCTCAAGCCTGCCGTTGCAGCAAGTGACCCCGCTCACCCAGGAGGGAGAAAAGATGTCCCCAGAGGACGTGGAGTTCCTCGAGAGTGAGGTTCTCGAGCTGGGCCAGCAGGTCGAGCGGGCCCAGCTGGCAGTGATCGCCAAATGGTAGGGCGAGCTTCTGAATAAACTAAAGGCACGCCGGAAGGCAGCACCGGAAGTCGGCAGTGGTGTTCCAGCTCGGCGGAGAACCAGGAGGCCGTATAGAATCCAGGAGCAAGTAGCAGAGAATCCCCGGTCCCGGGCGCTGCCAGCGCTGACCTTCTCCTGGGCCTCCTTCCCCCGTCCTCGCCATATGCCGCCGTGCCCTGGTGGGAACAGATGTGCAGCCCGGAACCTTCACCCCCGGGCGCGGAACCAACGGGCCACCCACCTGGAGCCGTCCCGAAACTGCCGCCCCCAGGCGCTGCACCGGAAGGTCACACAGATAGCGCCCATCCGGAACCACTAAACCCAGGCGCTGAAGCTGCGGGCCCACTATTAGAAGCCCTCCTGCCACCTCCGCCTCCGACCCTGGCGTGGATCTATGGCGCGCCGTTCTTCGACTGGTCCGCCCACTTTGAGGAGCAGCAAAGATGCCCGCTTATCCCAATGCCAGCGCCCCCGGTTGCCTGCCCCGGCGGAGAAGAGATGTGCTGGTACAACCGGGGGGGAGATCTGATGGGGCTCTCTTACGAAATAGAGTCTGCCGCTCGGCAGATGAAGGAGTTCTGCCGGCGGGAGCTCCGGCAGCTCGAGAAGGAGCGACGCGCGCGGGAGGTGCGCAGTGAGCGCCTAGAGGCCCGAGACAAGGCCACCAGGTGGAGACAGCCAACCCCAGCCCCCGTGAGGAAGGCCTCTGTTATGATCTGCAACATAAACTAAGGAAAGAATGGGAAAAGCTGTCCCTACAGTAAGACTAAGCTGAATCCCTACGATGTAGCGGGCAGCCTGTTCCTTGTGAACAGACCCGCCTTCGTCCTCGGCTAGTCTGGATGGAGACTTATAGAATAAAGGGAGGGGTCCCTAAAACAACTAAGGACTGGGACAAAAATGGGACACCTCCTAAAAGTTGTTGAGCAAAAAGACAAACTGACAAAAAGTACTAGAGGTCCCAGAGGACCAAGCAAACTAGACAGAGATAGGCACCGAAGCACCTGGCTAGAGAGACAGGCAAAAAGCACTGAAGTCCAGCCAAGCCAGAAGGTCGGAGCTGGAATATATAGGCAGCTGGTCACGTGACCACAAAACACAAGATAGCAAAAACTAACAGGAGGGTTCTAACAGTACCCCCTCTTCTATGAGGATCCTCCGGATCCTCCAGGCCCAGGCCTATCAGGAAACCTCCTGTGGAAAGCTTTAACAAGCCTAGGAGCAGAGACATCATCCGTCCTTACCCAGGAGTTGTCTTCGGGACCGAAACCCTTCCAGGAGACAAGATACTGTAATTTCCCTCTATGCCATCTTGAATTCAAAATACGAGAAATTTCATATTCACCGTCTTCCACCACAGGAGGAACTATGACAGTGGCGTCCCTATTAGAAACGTCAGCCTTTTTCAACAAGGAAACATGAAACACAGGATTAATCTTCCAGGAAGTAGGGACATCCAACCTGACAGCAGATGGGTTAACAACCTGAAGCACTTTAAATGGACCCACAAAATTAGAACCCAGTTTTTTAGAGGGAATCCTCAACCGCAAGTTCTTCGAGGACAACCAAACCATGTCAGTAAACGAAACCTGCTTACGTTTTCTGTCAAAATACTTCTTGGACTTCTTGTTAGCCTCTTGCAGGTTACAACGTACATTAGTCCAAACTCTCTCCAAATCACCGGAAAAATTCTCCTCCTCCGGCACCGCCGACCCCAATTTGGAGAACGAACCAAAAGACGGATGTCTCCCAGTGCAACAAAAAAAAAGGAGAACACCCAGCAGAGGAGGATGTATGATTGTTAAGAGCAAATTCTGTGAGAGGCAGAAACTCAGACCACACCTCTTGATTGTCTGCCACAAAACAACGCAAAAACTGTTCAACATCCTGGTTCTTTCTTTCAGTCTGTCCATTAGACTCAGGATGATAACCAGACGAAAATGACAAATGAACTCCCAACCTGTCACAAAAGCACGCCAAAAGCGAGCCACAAACTGAGGTCCTCTATCAGAAACAATATCCGTGGGAACGCCATGGAGCTTGACAATCTCCTTAACAAACGCCTTAGCGAGTGTCTTGGCGCAGGGCAACTTAATGAATGGAACCAAATGACACATCTTACTAAAACGGTCTACGACTACCCAGATGACAGTAAAACCCTCAGACACAGGAAGATCAGTAATAAAATCCATAGTGAGATGCGTCCAAGGCGCACTAGGAACCTCCAGAGGGCAAAGCAACCCCGCAGCAGGAGTATGTGAAGCCTTTGACCTAGCACACACAGTACACTGACGCACCCACTTGATGACTTCCTTCTGCCATCCAGGCCACCAAAAACTGCGACTGATAAGTCTCTTAGTCTCCGAAACTCCTGGATGACCTGCCAACCGAGACTCATGACACTCCACAAACAAATCTCTCCTAAAGGCTCTAGGCACGAACAACCTCCCATGGGGAGTGTTAGATGGAGCATCATCTTGAGCATTCAGAATCCCATTCTCCAAATCGGAGTCCAATGCCGCCACCACAACTCCTTTCTGCAAAATGCTCTCCTCCTCCTCGGCACCGACCGTAGGAGAGAAGCTGCGAGATAAAGCATCGGCTTTAACATTATTAGTACCAGGGATATAGGTAACAGAAAAATGAAACCGAGAAAGAAAAAGTGCCCACCTAGCTTGACGGGCATTCAAGCGCTTGGCGGCATCCAGATAGATCAAATTCTCATGATCTGTGAAAACCTGAATAGGAAATCTAGCGCCTTCCAAAAAATGACGCCAGTGTTCAAAAGCAAGTTTAATAGCCAGCAACTCCCGATTTCCAACATCATAATTCAGTTCGGTTTCCGAAAAATTTTTCGAAAAGAAGGCACAAGGTTGTACTCCACCCTTGTTCTCCTGAGACAAAACTGCTCCGACCCCCACCGATGAAGCATCGACCTCGACCAAAAAAGGTTTGGTCTCATCAGGCTGTATAAGGATAGGGGCAGAACTGAACCTCTCTTTGAGATACTCAAACGTTTCAATGGCTTCAGTAGTCCACTGGGTCGTATTCGCACCTTTCCTGGTGAGATCGGTTAGAGGTTTAACAATTACAGAAAAATTCTTAATGAATTTCCTGTAATAATTGGCAAAACCCAAAAACCTCTGTATAGATTTCAAACCAATAGGCCTAGGCCATTCCTGAACAGCCTGAACCTTCACAGGGTCCATCTCAAAGCCCTCGCTGGAGACAATGTAGCCCAAAAAACTAATTTTCTGCACAGCGAACTCACATTTCTCCTGCTTAGCAAAGAGTGAATTATCACTCAATAACTGCAAAACTTCACGTACACTCTGCCAATGGGACTCTAGATCTGGTGAATAAATCAAAATGTCATCCAAATACACAACCACATTCTTACCAATCAAAGGTCTCAGGATGTCATTAATAAGGTTCTGGAAAAATGCAGGTGCATTGGTAAGACCGAAAGGCATCGCCAGATTCTCAAAATGACCTACAGGAGTGTTAAAAGCAGTTTTCCATTCATCACCCTCCTTCACACGTAACAAATTGTATGGCCCCCGGAGATCAATTTTTGAGAACCACTTGGCTCCCACTAACTGGTTAAACAAGTCAGGAATTAACGGCAATGGGTAGGAATTCACGAAAATCCAGACATGGACGTAAACCGCCGTCCTTTTTTTTAACAAAGAAGAATCTGACTGCCACAGGCGACTTAGAAGGTCTAATGTGACCAGCAGCCAGGCTAGTCTGTATGTACTCCTCCAAGGCCTTTCTTTCAGAGATAGTCAGATTAAACAAGCGACTTTTGGGAAGAGTAGCACCTGGAACAAACTCAATGGCGCAATCATAATCCCTATGAGGAGGTAAAACTTGCGACTCCTCCTCCGAAAAAAAACTCCAAAAATCTTGAATAGGTACTGGTAATTCCCCTTTTTCCACAGCTGCAATGCGACCATTACAACATTTATCATAGCACTTCGGACTCCAAGACTTAATCACATTAGTAGACCAGTCCAACAAAGGATTGTGCAGTTTTAACCAAGGCAATCCTAGAACAACTGGAGAGGGCAAATTATCCAAAACAACCAAGTCCAAAATTTCTTGGTGAACACCATTGATAGTGAGAGGAAATGCAGCAGTCTTGTGAGTAATACATTTCAAAGGAGTGTTATCAATTGCAACCACAGAAATAGGAGATGACAAAGGTTTGGATTTCAATTTAAGTTTTTCCAAAAACCCTTTATCAATCACATTAAGTGTTGAACCACAATCCACAAATACCTGAAATTCAATCAAATCTCCCTGCAGAGTAGTACACCCAGAAAGGAACACTCCTGCAGAGCGTAAAAAAGCTATACGGGCGTAACTGACCTTTTTTTTTTCTTTACTTAAACGACACTCACAATACTTAATCAAATGATCAGCTTTACCACAATAAAGACACAAACCTTCGGCGAATTTCCGATCTCTTTCTTGAGAGCGGAGTGACATCGCCCCAACCTCCATTGGTTCTCCGCTGTCAGAGCAGATTTTCTGGAAACTAGGACCTGAAGTTACAGGAGCTTTTACATCATTGACCCTGGACCTTATTCTCCTGTCCACACGAACAGCTAACTGCATAGCTTCCTGCAGAGTCTCAGGTGCAGGGAATGCAATTAGCAAATCCTTAACCCTTTCACTCAGACCAGCAAGAAATACATTTTTCAGCGCCGAATCATTCCACTTAACTTCTGAAGCCCACCTTCTAAAGTGTGTGCAATAATTTTCAACATCATCAGACCCCTGATTCAAACGTCTAAGTTCTGATTCAGCAGATGAGATTCAATCAGGATCGTCATATAATAGCCCCATAGCAGAAAAAAATTCTTCAACAGAACTTAAACACGGATCATTAGGCTGGAGAGAAATGGCCCAACCCTGTGGTTCTTTGCGCAAAAGTGACATAATAAAACCAATGCGCTGTGATTCATTCCCAGAGGATCTTGGTCTCAAACGAAAATATAACAAACAAGCATTTTTAAAGGAAAAAAAATCTTGCTGTTTACCATAAAAAACATCAGGCAGTTCTACCTTCGGTTCCACAAAATGCGCTCCAGGACAGCTAGTCACGTGTTGCTGAAGCTCGGCCACCCCCAGAGACAATCCCTGCAGGAGTTGATCCAACTCCTGGACGGAGACCATACTGATCCCCGAATTTCTTTCCTTTCAGTTTTTTTTTGGGCTGGACTTACTGTTATGATCTGCAACATAAACTAAGGAAAGAATGGGAAAAGCTGTCCCTACAGTAAAACTAAGCTGAATCCCTACGATGTAGCGGGCAGCCTGTTCCTTGTGAACAGACCCGCCTTCGTCCTTGGCTAGTCTGAACGGAGACCTATAGAATAAAGGGAGGGTTCCCTAAAAGAACTAAGGACTGGGAGAAAAATGGGACACCTCCTAACAGAAGTTGTTGCAGAGCAAAAAGACAAACTGACAAAAAGTACTAGAGGTCCCAGAGGACCAAGCAAACTAGACAGAGATAGGCACCGAAGCACCTGGCTAGAGAGACAGGCAAAAAACACTGAAGTCCAGCCAAGCCAGAAGGGCGGAGCTGGAATATATAGGCAGCTGGTCACGTGACCGCAAAACACAAGATAGCAAAAACTAACAGGAGCGTTCTAACAGCCTCATCGTCAAGTTTAACCTCAAGGCTGGGTGGGGCTTCATCAGAAGTCCCGAATTTAACAGGACCATTTTCATAAACCGGCGGGATGTGGAGCTCGAGTTGGAAGAAGGCCATCCCGACCGGAACCTCTCTCCTGGGGATCACGTCACGTTCACCCGGCATCATGGTGAACGTGGCTGGTATGCCCTGCAGGTGTACCGCGTCCCCAAGGATAACCCCCTGCAGGAAGTTCCTTGTGACCCGGCTGGGTCAGGGAAACATCAGGAGTTCCCCAGGAGGGGTCCCCAGTACTAGGCTTAGTACTGGGACTGCGCATAACTGTTTAGAGTCACCCGTTAGGGTGCAGCTTTGCAGTATTACAGTTTGTGTGAAAGTTTAAAAATGTTTTCCATAGGTGTGTGTTTCTACCAGTACCCGTCAGGGTATACAGGCTGAGGACTGTGAGCAGCCGGACATTGACATTGTAAATAGTTTAGCACTTCTTAAAGTGCACCCTCTTAGTTTTATACTTGAAACATAGTACCTCAGAACAAAAACCCGTTTGGCGTGGCGGAAGACGAGGTCCAGTATCTGGATCATCTATGCCCTGCAGCCACGCCCAGGGCCTACATTGGGGATTTGCGGACGGGACCCTCATGCTGCTACTGTTGCACCGTGGTGCAGGAACTCTCTTGAAAATGTTTCATATGAAAAATGCTCTTATAATGTTTTATAGTGTAACGTAACCAGTAAAGTTTAAAGAAAGTGTACCTCCCATAAAGGGAAGAAATGTTTTATATCTTCTATGCGGATGCATCTTAAAATTTTTGCATGTCATTTATCCCTGTTTTGCTTTATTCCAGCCCGCGGACATGCTGTGTTTTACCGGGGGGGAATGTGGCGCCCCTGAGGGTTCAGTCGCCACAGAGATACTGCACCTCACCTCGAGGTGTCGTGTCTCCCTTCTCTCAGGTAAGATGGGAGTGCTGCACGGAACCCCAATCACCTACATCCAACACAACACTGCTCCAGGCCAGCAGGAGGGGTAAGACGCAATGTAGTTTTCTGCTGAGCCCTGGCCCTGGCTGGAGTAGGGGGGAACCCAAAGGTAGGGGGAGCCAATAGTGGGTGTGGGTGGAGGAAGTTGATACACGGAGCACATATACAGTAAGTATATAATAGGAAGCCATATTAGGTCTACAGTTCAGTCCGGTACAGTGGAGAGGTCAGTTTGTGAGGGCTGTTCAGAGGAACAGTCCGGGAGCAGAGGCTCAGTCAGAGCTCTGCTCCACAAGTTAGGGCCCAGGATAGAGGCAACGGAGGGGAGCAGGGAGCAGGCTCCATTCTACAAAGAAAAGGATCCCAGGGGGTACGGCGCGTGCAGGACGGCACCCGTACGCCCCGCTCCTGCCAGGAGTCAGGAAGGATCGGTTGCTACATTCAAATCCCCAGGGGGTCAGGTTGGTCCCGGATCCGACGTACAGGAAGGACTTCAGCATACCCGAGTGGGAACGAGAGTGGGCAGCGTAGGGCAACGGCGAGAAGGACCGAGTGTGAAGAAGGTCAAAATAGGTACATATGAAAGTGGGGTTCCGCCAGGCATTCCTAAATTGCTGGAGAAAGGATTGAACCCTTGCCCGGTGAACGCAGCGCGACGGGGGAGGCCTTCACCTGTAAAGTGCACTTGTGAATTGCCTAAGAACTGTAAGTAAAACCTTGGACGACTGCATGGAATTGCCTCTGTCTGTTTCTTCACCGGCGCCCTTATATCTCTACCTGCACCACAACGCCCAGCGCACCCACCATCTATCTATCTACACTGCCCTGAGGCCCGCTCCACCTGTGGGGAGCTGTACCATCTTTAGCTGCCTTGACACCTGCCTCAGTGGACTGTTGCAGCGCTGGTGACCTTCACCAGACACCACAGGTGGCGTCACGAATTTCTCTGAACTTTTAGTAGTAATTGCTACCCCTTTTGTGCACTGACCGCCCTGAGCCAGCCACCGTGATATACTACCCCGAATAGTAAGGCCCCTGGGGGCGAGTCACTATCCTGTGGCCCAGATGGATGTAAACACAGACTGTGGCACCACATCTCATGAAGTGGCGGTCGTTAAGGACCTATTGCATCCCATAATAATTGGACGTGACTTTGCATTATTCTGGGAAATGTGGGGAAAAGCGGGGACACCTGGTTGCACGGACGACAGCCAGATCACCCCTAAGGAAACTTACCCGCCGAACATAGTAGATGAGTTTCCCATGTGTGTGCTGGTGGGCGATGAGGATGAAGTAGCATCCCCTGAGGCAAATATCCCTGAGCTGGAGGTGTCCGAGGGAAACTTTGGAACTGCCCAACTCAGGGATTTAACTCTGAAAGGGGCCTTTGAAAATGTTACTGTGTTAAATGGGGTGCCTCAGGAACCGGGGGCTGACACTCGGTTCCCTCATTTTGCTGTGAATGGGGATTTGCTGTACAGAGTAACCAAGCCAAGGGGTGAGGTAATAGAACAGTTGCTGGTGCCAGGGCCCTATAGACGCAGGGTGTTAGACATGGCTCATTCTCATGTGTTGGGTGGTCACCTGGGTGCAGACAAGACTCAAGAACGGATCCTCCAAAGATTCTACTGGCCAGGTTGCTATAGAGAAATAAAGAGTTATTGTCGTTCCTGCCCATTATGCCAGATAACCTCCCCAGTGGCCCACTTCCACAGTCCCCTAGTGCCCCTACCAGTCATCGAGGTCCCATTCGAACGCATAGCAATGGATTTAGTGGGGCCTCTGGTCAAGCCTGCCCGAGGGCATCAGTATATCCTGGTGGTATTAGATTATGCTACACGGCATCCGGAGACCGTACCAGTACGAAACTCCTCCGCCAGGTGTATAGCCCGGGAGTTATTCCACATGTTTTCAAGAAGAGGGTTGCCTAAGGAGATCCTAACAAACCAAGGAACTCCATTTATGTCGAATGTCATGAGGGAATTGTGCAAGACACTGCAGATTGCACAACTGAGAACCGCCGTGTACCATCCCCAGACGGACGGACTGGTCGAGAGGTTTAACAAAACCTTGAAAGCAATGTTGAGGAAAGCAGTGGAAAAGGATGGCCGAGACTGGGACTATCTGCTTCCCTATCTGTTGTTTGCCATCAGGGAAGTTCCCCAAGCTTCCACAGGTTTCTCCCCATTTGAACTACTCTATGGACTACACCCTCGAGGACTCCTGGATGTGGCGAAAGAGTCCTGGGAAGCTGAGACCACTCCCTATAGGAGTGTGGTGGAGCACGTTGCCCAGATGCAAGAGAGTATTGCCCACGTGATGCCCATTGTGAGGAAGCACCTCCTCAAGGCACAAGAGGCACAGTCCAGGGTGTATAATAGGTCGGCCAGGGTGAGATCGTTCAACCCAGGAGATCGAGTGCTTGTGCTAGTGCCCACAGTGGAGAGCAAGTTCATGGCCAAGTGGCAGGGCCCCTATGAGGTGGTAGAGAACGTGGGGGAAGTCAAGTATAAAATCCACCAACCAGGGAAGAGGAAGCCCTACCAAATTTACCATGTTAACTTGATTAAGCCATGGCAAGATAGAGAGCCCGCGGAAGCTCCCTGTTTAGTGGCTAAGGCTGAGGCCGATGTGAAAGAGGTCAAGGTGGCAGAGTCACTGTCACGTGCCCAAAAGCAACAGTGCAAAGAGTTGTTACAGCGAAATAAAGACCTGTTTTCGGAGTTGCCAGAACTCACTCAGGTCATAGAGCATGAGGTTCTCACAGAGCCTCATGTTCGCGTCAATCTAAAAGCATACCGGATCCCCGAAGCCCGAAGAGAGGTGATCTCAAAAGAAGTAAGGCGGATGCTTAACCTGGGAGTCATTGAAGAGTCCAAAAGTGGATGGTCCAGTCCTATATACTTAGTGCCGAAACCAGATGGGGAATGGCAGTTTTGCAACGACTATAGGAAGCTGAACGAGGTCTCAAAGTTCGACGCCTACCCAATGCCTAGGGTAGATGAGCTTATTGAATGGCTAGGACTCGCTCGGTACATCACCACTCTGGCCCTCACCAAAGGATATTGGCAAATTCCCCTGTCCAAAGAGGCCAAGGAGAAGACAGCCTTCTCGACGCCAGACAGATGTTATCAATATGTCAGGATGCCATTTGGGTTGCAGGGAGCTCCGGTCACCTTCCAGAGAGCCATGGACCGGATCTTAGCACCCCACAAAAAGTATGCAGCGGCCTACCTAGAGGACATCGTCATATTTAGCCAGGACTGGGAAAGTCATCTGGACAAAGTTCAAGCCATACTTGATGCCCTAAGGAAGGCGGGCTTTACTATCAACTCGAAGAAATGTGCCATGGGGATGGAGGAAGCCAAGTACCTAGGATACGTGGTTGGTAGAGGGGAAATAAAACCACAAATAAATAAGGTCGAGGCGATCTTGAACTGGCCACAGCCTCTCTCGAAGAAGCAGGTCAGGGCGTTTCTAGGCATTGTGGGCTACTATCGAAGATTTGTCCCTAACTTTGCCCTGATAGCAGCCCCGCTGACGGATCTTCTGAAAGGGACGAAGTCAGCTATGGCCAAGTGGTCCCCGGAAACAGAAGCGGCCTTCCAGGAATTGAAACTGGTCCTCTGTAAACAGCCAGTCTTGGTGGCGCCCAACTTCTCCAAAGAGTTTGTGGTCCAGACGGATGCATCGGATGTCAGGCTGGGAGCAGTCTTGTCCCAGGAGATTAACGGAGAAGAACACCCTGTAATATACCTCAGTCGGAAGCTCTCCACTTGTGAGAAGAACTACTCCATTGTAGAAAAAGAATGTTTGGCCATTAAGTGGGCGTTAGACACTCTGAGGTATTACCTGTTAGGTAGAAGGTTCAGGTCAGTGTCAGACCATGCCCCATGGAGGTGGATGCGAGAAAAGAAGGGGAACAATGCCAGAGTGACTAGGTGGTTCCTGGCTCTACAAGATTTTAGTTTCCGGATAGAGCATAGGCCTGAGAAACAACATGGGAATGCTGATGCCTTGTCAAGGGTTTATTGTATGGTGACAGAAGGTGCCAAGCCCCCCGGTTTTGGGCAGGGGGGGGGGTATGTAAGGTGGCTGCCGGACAGGTCATAGACGGGAGGTATGTGTCCCCGAAGTGCCAAGCTTCGATGATGTAGGACCCGGAGAAGCAGGCTCCAGCACACATAGTGCTGAGAGGAATTTAATGGGCCCGGATTACAGGGCCGGGTTTTACGAGCAGCTGAAAGAGCTGGGGGGGAACAGCTGCTCACTTTTCTCCAGTCCAAGTCTTGGAAGGCTAATTTAAGACAGCTGCGCCTGTCTCTGTCTGTCTGTGTTTGTTGGGCAAGGTGAGCAGACCTTGCAGGTGCTTCTTAGACTCTGCAGGAGGCAGAGAAAAGCACCTTGTTTAAACGGCTGAAGCCATGCTGCATGGACTTGTTATTTTGAGCTTTGTTCTGTTATTCCTTCTTGTGTAAGGAAAAGGCTGTTACTTTTGTTTCCTCACTGGTGTATGGACACTAAATAAACCACCAGTTTGTTTGAACCCATGGATTGCATCACTGAGTGAACCTGTGCCTACTTCCAACGCGGCTCAGTGAGTACAAATCCCTACAGAATCCATCCGATGACAACAAGTATCCCAAAAACTGCACCTCCTGAACAGCGAAAACACATTTTTCTAGTTTGGCATAAAGTTTGTTATCCCTTAATATTTGGAGCACCTGCTTAACATGCCCCCGATGAGTCTCAAAATCAGATGAGTAAACCAAAATATCTGTTATGGTCTGCAACATAAACTAAGGAAAGAATGGGAAAAGCTGTCCCTACAGTAAGACTAAGCTGAATCCCTACGATGTAGCGGGCAGCCTGTTCCTTGTGAATAGACCCGCCTTCGTCCTCGGCTAGTCTGGATGGAGACTTATAGAATAAAGGGAGGGGTCCCTAAAAGAACTAAGGACTGGGACAAAAATGGGACACCTCCTAAAAGTTGTTGCAAAAAGACAAACTGACAAAAAGTACTAGAGGTCCCAGAGGACCAAGCAAACTAGACAGAGATAGGCACCGAAGTACCTGGCTAGAGAGACAGGCAAAAAACACTGAAGTCCAGCCAAGCCAGAAGGGCGGAGCTGGAATATATAGGCAGCTGGTCACGTGACCGCAAAACACAAGATAGCAAAACTAACAGGAGGGTTCTAACAGTACCCCCTCTTCTATGAGGATCCTCCGGATCCTCCAGGCCCAGGCCTATCAGGAAACCTCCTGTGGAAAGCTTTAACAAGCCTAGGAGCAGAGACATCATCCGTCCTTACCCAGGAGTTGTCTTCGGGACCGAAACCCTTCCAGGAGACAAGATACTGTAATCTCCCTCTATGCCATCTTGAATTCAAAATACGAGAAATTTCATATTCACCGTCTTCCACCACAGGAGGAACTATGACAGTGGCGTCCCTATTAGAAACGTCAGCCTTTTTCAACAAGGAAACATGAACACAGAATTAATCTTCCAGGAAGTAGGGACATCCAAACTGACAGCAGACGGGTTAACAACCTGAAGCACTTTAAATGGACCCACAAACTTAGGACCCAGTTTTTTAGAGGGAATCTTCAACCGCAGGTTCTTCGAGGACAACCAAATCATGTCACCCACAGTAAACAAAACCTGCTTACGTTTCCTGTCAAAATACTTCTTGGACTTCTTGTTAGCCTCTTGCAGGTTACAACGTACATTAGTCCAAAATCTCCAAATCACCGGAAAAATTCTCCTCCTCCGGCACCGCCGGCCACAATTTGGAGAACGAACCAAAAGACGGATGTCTCCCAGTGCAACAAAAAAAAGGAGAACACCCAGCAGAGGAGGATGTATGATTGTTAAGGGCAAATTCTGCGAGAGGCAGAAACTCAGACCACAACCCTTGATTGTTCGCAACAAAACAACGCAAAAACTGTTCAACATCCTGGTTCTTTCTTTCAGTCTGTCCATTAGACTCAGGATGATAACCAGACGAAAATGACAAATGAACTCCCAACCTGTCACAAAAAGCACGCCAAAAGCGAGCCACAAACTGAGGTCCTATATCAGAAACAATATCCGTGGGAACGCCATGGAGCTTGACAATCTCCTTAACAAACGCCTTAGTGAGTGTCTTGGCGCAGGGCAACTTAATGAATGGAACCAAATGACACATCTTACTAAAACAGTCTACGACCACCCAGATGACAGGGAAACCCTTGGACACAGGAAGATCAGTAATAAAACCCATTGTGAGATGCATCCAAGGCGCACTAGGAACCTCCAGAGGGCAAAGCAACCCCGCAGCCGGAGTATGTGAAGCCTTTGACCTAGCTCACACAGTACACTGACGCACCCACTTGATGACTTCCTTCTGCCATCCAGGCCACCAAAAACTGCGACTGATAAGTCTCTTAGTCTCCGAAACTCCTGGATGACCTGCCAACCGAGACTCATGACACTCCACAAACAAATCTCTCCTAAAGGCTCTAGGCACGAACAACCTCCCATGGGGAGTGTTAGATGGAGCATCATCTTGAGCATTCAGAATCCCATTCTCCAAATCGGAGTCCAATGCCGCCACCACAACTCCTTTCTGCAAAATGCTCTCCTCCTCCTCGGCACCGACCGTAGGAGAGAAGCTGCGAGATAAAGTATCAGCTTTAACATTCTTAGTACCAGGGATATAGGTAACAGAAAAATGAAACAGAGAAAAAAAAAGTGCCCACCTAGCTTGACGGGCATTCAAGCGCTTGGCAGCATCCAGATAGATCAGATTCTTATGATCTGCAACATAAACTAAGGAAAGAATGGGAAAAGCTGTCCCTACAGTAAGGCTAAGCTGAATCCCTACAATGTAGCGGGCAGCCTGTTCCTTGTGAACAGACCTGCCTTCATCCTCGGCTAGTCTGAACGGAGACCTATAGAATAAAGGGAAGGGTCCCTAAAAGAACTAAGGACTGGGAGAAAAATGGGACACTTCCTAACAGAAGTTGTTGCAGAGCAAAAAGACAAACTGACAAAAAGTACTAGAGGTCCCAGAGGACCAAGCAAACTAGACAGAGATAGGCACCGAAGCACCTGGCTAGAGAGACAGGCAAATAACACTGATGTCCAGCAAAGATAGAAGGGCGGAGCAAACACTAACAGGAGGGTTCTAACAATATCATCCAGATAGACCACCACAAACCTCCCCACCAAATGATGGAAAATATAATTTATGAAATGCTGTAATACCGCAGGTGCATTGGTCAAACCATAAGGCATAACCAAACTCTCGAAATGACCTTCCAGGGTATTGAACGCTGTTTTCCATTCGTCCCCTTCTCTGATTCTAACCAGGTTGTAGGCTCCCCTTAAATCCAACTTGGAGAATACCTTAGCTCCCACAACCTGGCTGAACAAATCAGGAATCAGAGGAAGAGGGTATGGATCACAGATGGTAATTTGATTTAATTCCCGGAAATCTAAACAAGGACATAGACCGCCATCTTTTTTCTTCACAAAGAAGAACCCTGCCGGTACGAGCGAAGATGAGGGTCTGATATGTCTCTTCTCCAGACTTTCCGCAATGAAATCCTTTAAAACTTGTCTCTCAGGGCCAGAAAGATTATACAGTCTGGTCTTTGGTAGTTTAGCTCCCGGGGTTCAGGTTAATAGGACAGTCATAAGCACAATGAGGAGGCAAATCCTGACACCCCTTCTCAGAAAAAAACATCCTCAAAACCAGTTAGAAAAGCAGGTAATATTTCCATAGAGACAGTAGTAATGGAAATTTCTAAACAGTTCTCATGGCAGTAATCTCCCCATTCAATAATCTCCCCGGTTTGCCAATCCACCAGTGGATTATGTTTAACAAGCCAAGGTATACCCAAGACAATCGGTGTGGGAAGATTGTCCAGAACATAGCAAGAGATGATTTCACAATGAACTGACCCCACCCTCAGTTTTACATTACGTACAATCTGAGTAAATGCTTTCTGTGCAAATGGTGCCGAGTCAATGGCAAAGATGGGAATAGGTTCAGCTAAAGCACAGCAAGCAAGACCATGAATTTTCACAAACTCAGCATCAACCATGCTGACCCCGGCTCAACAAACACAGAAATTTTCTCGGTTTTGCTTTCTAGCATCACCTCAGCTGTCAGGACAAAGCGGGAACTGCAGTTTGGCCACAAATGCACCCCTTGTTTATCCAACTCTAGACTACCGAGAGTTACACGAGTCTCCTTTTGTTTAGGAATTGAAGGACAGGTTCCAACAAAATATCCCTTTTTCCCACAAAAAAAGTGCCTTTTTTCTTGCGAACCTCTGGGGAGATGTAGAGACTCCCCCTAACTGCATGGGTTTCTGAGCACTGGCACTTTATCAATCTTTATCAATGGGAAGATAATGGTTTACCAATTATCTTCCCACCCACTAAATCTGGTTGTGGACAACATTTCCTTAATACCTGTGTCCAACTATTGACTTTGTCTGTACTTTGTATATTTATATGTATAATAAATTTTGCTATACGGATTTTTGGTCTATTCTGCTCCATGTCTTTTGTGTATGAATTTCAGATTGGGAGTGTCCTTGAAAAATAATATTTTGGGCCCTTAGATTACCTGGCATAGGGCTACACTTGTTGTCTTATTATGAACTCTGTTCTATTGATTCTGTTTTTATATGTGTATGCAGTGTAGTGTAAGTGTATTAATATACTCACCTACCATCTCCTTCTCTGGTATCCAGCGCCATTCTGTTCCTCTTCTCAGTGACATCACCGCTCTGCAGAATCTTCCTGTCATGCTGCGCTCTGCGTGACCCAGAAGTGCCTTTTACAATGTAAGTCTATGGAGCGTCAGAACGAGGCTCTGTAGACTTACACTGTAAAACAGACTTCCAGCTCACGCATAGAGCATAGAGTGACCCGGCCAGTCTGCAGAGTGGTGACATTGTGGCACCCTGCTACCACAGGTGCCACAGGACCCAAAAGGGTGCATGGATGGACTTCTCCACCAGAGGCCCTCATTACATAACAGACACCTCCACCCTTCCACCTCATACCACCAGAGGGAGCTGTTAGGGATATATATACTGGAGGGTGGAGTTAGGCAGTGAGTGTGTGCTGGCACAGAGATCAGTGAAGAAGCAGCATGTGAGCTGCTGTGCTGAGGGTCAGCCAGGGCCTAAAGCACGTGCTGAAGCCTCAGGGCCTAGAGCGTGGCCGGAGGCAAGGAGAAGAGTGAGAGGAGTTATGGGGGCAGAGGAGCATCTTAAGCTCACCCCAGAACACAAGCCGGACATCGGGTCCACGCCTACAGGGTCCTCTACGCCTAGTAGGAACAACCGGTATACCAGGAGGATTCTAAACCCCTGGTCAACCTGAAGCTACAATTATCTAAAGAACTAGGAACCACGAAGGCCCCAGCGTCCAGGGATAGTGGTAGCCAGAAGAAAGTTATTACCACCAAGCATACAGGTTAGGAGAGTGAAAGAGTACAGAAGCTAGGCCTAGTTTCAGGCTGGTCAGAAGCTTCAGAGTGAGAGGAAGAAACGGATCAGGGGGCCTTATACCCGCTCACTGGGGAGAGTCCAGAAGTGCACCCTTCCTATCAAGTACCCTGGACCGTACCTGCCGTCTACACCAGTAAAGGTACTGAAGCGAACCCCCGTGTGCGTGTCTGTTATTCTCCCCTGGCCCAGCTGGGCCACCTCTCACCTGCATCCCTTCCATCAACTCTGCCCCGGGGGCCCACTCCGCCTGTGGGGAGCAGAAACATCCCAGCTGCCATCCCATCACCCTTGGAGGTCTGCAGCAGCGCTGGTACTCATTACCGGGAACCACAGGTAGAGTCACGAGACAAAACTGTTAACAAACCGCTTTTAAAGAGTGACCCCAGAGTACGGGCCCGGGAGCCGCCTGCCGTGACATCCCACAGAAGGTCAAGGCCCGGGTACCGAGTTTTCCCCATATCCCCCTGGGCGAGTCAACATCACTGGGAAGAGGAGAAGAACGGCGCTGGATACCGGAGAAAGCGGCGGTAGAAGAGTATATTAATACACTCACACTACACTACATGGACATATACACACATTTAATGAAAAAAATATTCATGGGAGGGGTTCTTTAACTCTTCTGCCTAATTAATTCACCGCTCTCCTCGCTACTCCTCCATCTCTGCCCTTTGCGAAACTGTTCACTGGCTTCCAATTCCCCAACAAATCCAGTTTAAACTACTAACAATGACCTACAAGGCCGCCCATAATGTGTCTCCTCCACACATACCCAAACTAATCTCCCGATATCTTCTCACAAGTATTGTCTGGTCCTCAAGTATTGCCTTGCCTTTACTCTGGTACATTCCCCACCCAATCGCCTTCAAGACGTCTCCCGACCTTCCCCCATCCTCTGGAATTCTGTGCCCCAACAGGTCCAATTATCGACCACACTCGGAACCTTCAGACGGAACCTGAAAACTCATCTCTTTAAGAAAGCTTACAGCCTGCCATGACCCCACTGTCACCTCATCACAACCGGAGCAGCCGCAATCTCAATCCTACTGTCTCCTTCCCCATCACCCTGTAGACTGTCAGCCCACAAGGGCAGGGTCCTGTCCTCTCTGTACGAGTCTATCATTGTTGTTTTGTTCACTGGAATCCATATTTGTATCTTGTATATAACCCCTTCTCATGTACAGCATCATGGAATTAAAGGTTCTCTAAAAATAATAATAAAGTGGTTTTGAAAAATGCCTGGTTGAAAAAAACAAAAGTGCATATCACTTTTCTAAAGTGGATCCCAATGAAATCCACTCCACACTAGGCACAGTCAAACCTGATGGCTGCAAAAAAAAAATAAAGCTTAAAGGGAACCTGTCACCAGGTTTGCCATTGGCTGTGACAATAGTGCAAAATCACCAGATGCAAACAATACTCATATACAGTATATTTAATAATGGTGTCAACACATAAATAGTGATAGTTATATTGTTTTAAGTCTAATCAGGCTTTTACTGTAAATCTAACCAGGGTAGCGTTCCCCCTTTTGTAGGATTTGTGTTTGATTCTGCACTATTGTCACAGCCAAGTGACTAATTTTCAGCTGCTATTGTAGCAGTTTTTTTTGTATATGCTCACATATATGAATTGGTAATTATATGCCCTGTAGTGTGCAAAAATATCAACAAGGTATTGATTTTTTTCACCCTTGATAACCTGTATCACTAGTATCATTAATTGTAGCTCCTAACTCTTCTTCTCTTCTAGTACCTTTATTAATTGTAGCTCCTAACTCTTCTTCTCTTCTAGTACCTTTATTAATTGTAGCTCCTAACTCTTCTTCTCTTCTAGTACCTTTATTAATTATAGCTCCTAACTCTTCTTCTCTTCTAGTACCTTTTTCCTGATGATTTTTAATTGGTATTAATTATGTTTTCTAATAAAAAAATAATGTTTTATACTAATTCTATAGTCACTTCTACTTTTCTCCAGATTATAATCATATATACGGTGATTTTATGTTGAATCACCTTCGGTCTATGCAGGTCCCTGTCCATCTTATACTGTACTTCAGAGGACACGGTGTGTCTGGCAGCCCCTATGCCAGATCTTAGGCTCTGGACGTAACAGGAGCGACTGCTTGGGATCCCAGTAATGCCTCTCATTGCCTGGAACAAGCGACACATGCTTCCCCTAGCAGCCCTCCGCACCTGAACTTGACCTCCACTGTGCACTTCACTAAATATTGTCATTTTTACTTTTTAAAAATTACAAAAAGATAAATGGGCCGATGAAAAAGTTTAGGCATCCTGCATGGTTAGCACCTAGTAGCACTCTCTTTTGCAAGTATCACAGCTTGTAAACGTTTTTTGTAGCCAGACAAGAGTCTTTCAATTCTTGTTTGAGGGATTTTCATCCGTTCTTCCTTGGAAAATTCTTCCAGTTCTGTGAGATTCTTGGGTCGTCTTACATGCGCTGCTATTTTGAGATTTAGCCACAGATTTTCAATGATGTTCGGATCAGGGGACCATGAGGGCCAATGTATGTAAAACCTTCAGCTTGCGCCTTTTGAGATAGTCTATTGTGGATTTTGAGGTGTGTTTAGGATCATTATCCACTTATAAAAGCCATCCTCTTTTCAACTTCAGCTTTTTTACAGATGGTGTTATGTTTGCATCAAGAATTTGTTGAAATTTCATTGAATCCATTCTTACCTCTACCCGTGAAATGTTCCCCGTGCCATTGGCTGTAACACAACCCCAAGACATGATTGATCCACCCCCATGCTTAACCCCTTAACAACATTAGACGTATTAATACGTGTCTGTGCCCTGGGACTTAAGAGCCAGACCCGTATTAGTACGTCATGGCGAAGTCGATCGCAGCATTGCGGTGGCAAGGGGAGGTGATCGCAGATACTCACCTCCTCTTCCGGCTTCCAGCGCTGTCTGCCGTGGCTTCCAGGATGTTGCCATGACGACCCGATGTCGTCATGACAACATCCGG
The DNA here is from genome assembly GCF_046119375.1 of Phyllobates terribilis. NCBI lineage: Eukaryota > Metazoa > Chordata > Amphibia > Anura > Dendrobatidae > Phyllobates > Phyllobates terribilis. Next base: position 549,335,662 of record NW_027362771.1, on the reverse strand, counting down.
GTCACCAGACAGCAGGAAGATTTTTTGGACATGCGCAGTGCATCTCCAAACAATCTTCTCCCTGTCCAGCGCTGACAGCCTGCATGGCACAGGGATGGTGCTGCATTCCTGTGCCATGCAGGCGATCAGAGAAAAAAAAGTGAAAGTCCCATAGTGGGACAAAGTAATAAAGTATAAAAACTATTAGAAAGTGAAAAAAAAAAAAACAAGCCGTCAAATGGCTGTCTGCCAAAATCTGGAAAAATTATAGCTCTCAAAATATGGCGATGCAAAAGCTAGATTTTACAAAAAATGCGTCTTTTAGTGTGTGACAGCTGTCAGTCATAAAAACCCCATATGATTCTGGTATCGCTGTAGTCTCACCGACCCGAAGAATAGGTCGTCTAATCACTTATACCGCATGAGGAACGGCGTAAAAAATAAACTCTCAGGTTAGGGTTGTGCTAGGGTTAGGGTTGTGCTACGGTTAGGGTTGTGTTAGGGTTAGGATTGTGTTAGGGTTAGGGCTGGGGTTGGGGTTAGGGTTGGGTTTGTGATGGGGTTGGGATTTTTTTCAAAAGTAAGAAAAAAAGATGACGATATGGCGACTAGTGTTGAGCGCAAGTGCTCGCTACTTGAGTTTGCATCGGGTGTTCTGGTATGCATTGAGTATCGTGGTTATTTGAGTGACATGCTCGAGTCTCCACCCCATATGCTTCACGGCCCAAAAAACTTTGCGGGGATTGCCTGCCATGCACGAGCGATCCCCGCATGTTTTTTTTTGGGTGTCTAATAACCGTGAAACATCCAGGCGGGGACTCGAGCATGTCACTCGAGCACACGCAGTACATGGTGCATACCTGAGTACCCGATGCAAACTCAAGTAGCGAGCACTTGCGCTCAAGACTAATGACAGCTTATTCAATATGATGACCTAATGTTATCAAATTCTGTGTCGTACCTCTGGATTCAAAATGTTCACTATACACCTTAATAAAATCCTTGAGGGGTATAGTTTCCAAAATGGGGTCACTTGTGGGGGAGCTCCACTGTTTAGGCACATCAGGGGCTCTCCAAACGTGACATGGTGTCCGCTAACAAATTGAATGGAAAATCGGCTCAAATTGTTAGCGGACGCCATGTTGCGTTTGGAGAGCCCCTGCGTGCCTAAACTTTGGAGCTCCCCCACAAGTGACCCCATTTTGGAAACTAGACCACCCAAGGCACCTATCTAGATGCATAGTGAGCACTTGGAACCCCCAGGTGCTTCACAAATTGATTCGTAAAAATGAAAAAGTGAAAAAAACACTTTTTCATTTTTACGAATCAATTTGTGAAGCACCTGGGGGTTCCAAGTGCTCACTATGCATCTAGATAGGTGCCTTGGGGGGTCTAGTTTCCAAAATGGGGTCACTTGTGGGGGAGCTCCAATGTTTGGGCACACAGGGGCTCTCCAAACGCAACATGGCGTCCGCTAATTATTCAAGCAAATTTTACAATCAAAAAGTGAAATGGCGCTCCTTCCCTTCCGAGCCCTGCCGTGCGCCCAAACAGTGTTTTTCCCCATATATGGGGTATCTGCGTGCCCAGGGGAAATTGCACAACAAATTTTGGGGTCCATTTTTTCTTGTTACCCCTGTGAAAATAAAAAAAATTGGGTCTAAAGTAACATTTTTGTGAAAAAAGTTAAATGTTCATTTTTTTGTTCCACATTCCAAAAATTCCTGTGAAGCACCTGAAGGGTTAATAAAGTTCTTGAATGTGGTTTTGAGCACCTTGAGGGGTGAAGTTTTTAGAATGGTGTCACTTTTGGGTATTTTCTGTCATAAAGACCCCTCAAAGTGACTTCAAATATGATGTGGTCCCCAAAAAAATGGTTTTGTAAATTTTGTTGGAAAAATGAGAAATTGCTGGTCAACTTTTAACCCTTATAGCTCCCTAACAAAAAAAAATTTTGGTTCCAAAATTGTGCTGATGTAATGCAGACATGTGGGAAATGTTATTTATTAACTCTTTTGTGTGACATATCTCTCTGATTTAAGGGCATAAAAATTCAAATTTTGAAAATTGCTAAATTTTCAAAATTTTTGCCAAATTTCTTTTTTTTTCACGAATAAACGCAAGTTATATCGAAGAAATTTTACTACAATCATGAAGTACAATATGTCACGAAAAAACACTCTCAGAATCAGGGGGATCCGTTGAAGCGTTCCAGAGTAATTACCTCATAAAGTGACAGTGGTCAGAATTGTAAAAATTGGCCCGGTCATTAACGTGCAAACCACCCTCGGGGGTTAAGGGGTTAATGGTTGGCGAGATGTTCTTTTCCTGAAATTCTGTGCCCTATTTTCTCCACCCATACCTTTGATCATTGTGGTCAAAGAGTTCTATTTTAACCTCATTGGTCCACAGGACTTGTTTCCAAAATGCATCAGACTTGTTTAGATGTTCTTTTGCAGACTTCTAACACTGAATTTTATGGTGAGATATGTGCTGGATGAACAACCGGTTCTGTCAACTTGTATCAACAGTGTATGGGGGGCGTAAGTGCATGCTGACTCAAGTCTGGGGTGAAGCATGAGGGCGACCTCTAATGGCAGATTTAGCTGCAGTGTTGTCTTATGTGGTTATTTGGCCACTAGAGGAGGCTGTCACTCTTTATACACTGGTTATGTTAGTTACTTAGGTCAATAAACAAGCATCTTGGCCTTTTCACCCACTCAGGAGTGGGAATCAGGAACTGTATATACAGTGGTCAATCAGAGGAAGTATTGCTAGCACAGCAATCATAGTGAAAACTAAATTTTAACTTAAAAAATTGCCATGTAAAGTCCAAAGACCTGCGCTTCTGCTCTCCAGGTGTGACCATTTCTGGATGGACCAACGTTCTCACCTGGGATGTAGAGAGATCACAGTATGATGACTGCTTCATACGGTGTCATTAGGGCTAACAATGGGATCATCACAGGTTTTCTCGACTATAAAGGTTGGGGACCGGTAGGAAGGGTGCAGCTGAGAACATGTCAGACAATTAATGATGGGGCCTCCAGGCTTTCTCACCCCTCCCTCCCTGCGTCCACTCAGCTGTGACAATGGAGAGGTGAGGGGGGTCCTGTTCTTGTCCTTTGAAGTCCTCTGGTGATGGTGACACTTTTGTCCTGTTAAGATTAGAGAGCTGTAATTGTTCCTCTTCACATAAGACCATGATGAGGGAGCAGTCCCTTCACAATGCCGCACAACCTGGAGGAACAACCGGACCAGGAGGATGATTTGCATTTTATTGTGATTTATTGAGACCTTCATCACAATGTGGCCTGGGGATTCACAAGTTGAGTTTCACTGACTGAATATATCTGTCTATCTCCCATCAGTCTAAGGGTCCGCTAACAAGGATCGGCCGGTGGTGAGATACTACTGCCAATCGGTAAACTTTTATTGATCGGCGGTCGTTTACAGGCAGACCAAAGTAAACCATGCGCACTAAGCAATTTATTTTAGGCCTCATTTACACATCAGTATTTTACCTAAGTGTTTGTATGTCAAAACCATGAGTGGAACAATCAGAGGGAAACTATAATTGAAAGCTTGCCACCTGTCCTGTGTTTTGGAGATGCTCCTGGTTTTGGCATAGAAATACTGATCAAATATGGATCAAAAATACTGATGTGTGAATAAACCCTTAGACCTACTTCACAGGTTTGTGTTTCCGTTTTTTTCACAGATACCACATGTACCCATTATAGCGTATGGTAATATGCAAAACACACGGAGACTTGTCCATTTTTATCCAGCAGCACGGATGACAAGGGCCAATACTAGTCTATGGGTCCGTGAAAAGCATGGCATCCTGTCACGGGTGTGTCAGTTGTAATATACAGTCGCTCTGGATCTAGCTATAGAAGGTCACTGCGCTTGGCATTGCAGACACCTTCTTAATCCTTCTTCCTTTAAGACCCAGCGGCGACCTCCCTCATGCTGCTGATTGACACTCCCTTGCATGGGAGTTAAAACCCCTCAGTTTGCTCCAGGCAATCGCTGGTGATACTTCAATGTACAGGCTTAGATCACTAGCAGTCGGCTAGGTTCTTCTCTGGTGCTCTTGGAGGACAGTTGGCGTTTCCCCTCTGGTGTCTGCCGTTTGCATGGATTTATATAGTGTGACCAAGTTGACAAGCACTTTCCAAGTGATGCTAAAATCGTTTGGAAAGCGCTTGGAAACCCGCATGCGGAAATGCATGTGAAGAACGCTTCACATCCGCTTGTCCCTCGCAGGAAAACGCACGTACAATCCGCATGTACAATCCGCATGTACAATCCGCATGCGTTTTTTTCTGCCAGGGAGATGCAGAAACGCTCAGGAAAAAATTCTGAGCATTTCTGCATCGTGGGCACATAGCCTTAGTCTACCGTGCTATTCTGTATCTTTTAGCAGCCAGACAGAGGCCAAAAGACACTCCGCTAAACTAAGGCAAACCTAACGACAAGCATATTGTACATAAAAAACCTGATGTGAATGTAGTTTAATTAAACTTCTGTTACCAACCAGTGGGCACTCGTTAGACACGCTTGGGTAATACTATGTGTAAGAAATAGAGGGTGTCCTCTACAGTAGTTTAGTTCATCACCAGAAAGGCCTGCATATCAAACTGAATGCTTAAGATTAGCCCTTTTGTGACCTGTCAAAGCACAAGAGTAGATTAATGGAGACTTCCGCAAACTTTCAAGCACATTCGGCTTGCAATGGGACTCTTGCAGAAGTTGAGGTCCCCTAGTCTTAATTTGGGACTATACCAAGTTGATAGAGATTATGAGTGACTCTGTCGGCACAAAATGACTGTTCATATCAAGCACAGGCACTCGGTGCACCCTTGTCATGGCCAAACAGTTCCCACCTACTCGTCACAGTGAGTCCGTTTTTCAAGGAGATGGGGCCATGTTGAGAACAGCGATTGGTCTTTTCTACCATTGGAAAATGGTGAAAGTAGATGGGCAAGGACAGTTTCAAATGTTGGGATGTTGTTTTTGGAAAGATAAACCATCTGTTGGGCCAAAGATGAAAAGTTTTGCCGTCAGCTATTGAAATTTTTGGTTTGGGGACTGTCCCAAAAAGGGGTTGGAAGAAGAAGTAGCAGATCCATGCAGTCATCTGTCTCTCTCCTTCTTTGATTCATGTAAAGTCAAAGCTGTCAATCAAGGTGGAGGAGGACGGTCATAGATGGAGAACAAGTAGGTGGGAAGGTACACTAAACTGCTGGATCACCCGAAGGGTGCACCGAGTTCCTGTGCTTGGTTTGAACAGTCATTTTCTGCTGACAGGCTTCCTTTAAACTCACCCTCTTGATCAGATCTAATCTCATGCTACTACGTGTCAAATACCCCAAACGAACGCTACTGGTCAAACAATCACCTATTAATAATGCCACAAGCAACACAATCGTATACAAAATATATGTGGATGGAATTTAGGAATTTAGGTCATAAGAAGGTAGTAAAAAAAAATCTTCACTTTGTAAGCAGGAAAAAGAAAAAGAAATATGCAAATATCTGCAAATTGTATAGATAAGACTAAAGTAAAAAAAAAATAAAACACCAGATTTAGAAAGTAAAGAACGTTCTCTCTGATACATTTGTTCTAGATCAGTTGAGCCGAAGAGCATTTCACACATTTTTATTCCCCATGTGTTCTCTTTATTTCTGAAAAGCTGCTGGATGTCATGGAAAAATTTGATGTCTGCGTCTGTCATTTTTTTTATTTAGCGAGTTGTTGTTTTTTCCCGTTGTATCATGATATTAAAAACCCAGAAATAATCTTGCAATTTTTACGCTGGCCACCGGAAATCTTTTAGATGCATGTTTTCTGTCCTTTCAGGAAGAGTTTACAGAAGTTTCCTTATCATCACAGACAGGATTATAATAAGAGGTAACACCTCTATACACATCTGATCACACGAGATCCACCAATCACTATGTGACTATGTCACGGCTGAACACGTTCCCCCTCCCTTCACAATGACCTTTGCACATGCTCATTAGATGCTTCAATACAAAAGATTGGTTGGATGTCTGTTCATTGTGGCTAATGTACATGTGTTGTTTCCTGAAACAATAGGGGTCTAAAAAAGCCCCAGTGGTCAATGTGAAGATTGCAAGATTTACCGTTTTTATCTTTAATACAGTTTGTGATTTGAAGTTTTCTTCTAATGAGATTTAGATGCAATGGGGCCGGACTGTGCCTTGTGTCTTCTGCTCCTGCCCCTCCGCCCTCCTCCGGTGTTTGATTGACAGATCACTGCTTTGCCAACCTTCTGTTTGAAATTTTGCACTGTCGCCATCCTTGCTGCAGGTGGCGCCGGTACAGATTCATTTCCTGGCTGGTCTTCAATAAAATGGTGCTGGGGTTGGCGCATGCATTGATTGAGCTCTTTTAGACATGTCATTGATCTCAATCAGCGCATGAGCAGCCCTCAGCGCCATTTCATTCACGACCACCAGGAAATGAATCTGCGAAGGTGCTGTTTATGGCAGCCTGCATATTTTTAATACATTGGCCAACGTAAAGCCCATTAGCAGATCAGTGTCCATTGTGCCTTGAGGATATAAAGATTGAAGTAAAGCTTCTTCCACAAAATTAAAAAGTGACCTGTGCCCATGGATCTTAGCTGTGGTCGTTAAAGTGATTAAACAAAACCTCGAAAAGGTGCCCAAATTCCCAAGCAGCCAATCAGCATCTACTGTCACTATCACATTGGCACCAGACTGACACAATGAGCTACTTGTTAGAAGTCATTTGTCATTATGGCTCTTTATCATCAGTATATAAACATGTCCACCAGCGAGGAGGAGAGGGGTCATGGAGGTCTTGTCAGGGTTTGTCAGTGTGTACAAGGGTCTGACTGATGTGACTTCCTCCACATCTCAGGTGCCTGAGGTCGGGGAGACAGGGATGGCAGTCACAGGTATGTAATTGATGGCTGGGCAAAGAAAATACCCTGCAGGTAAGATAAATGTTGGGTTCTAGAGACTCAACAAGTCTTCTCCATCCAACATAAACATCAGGATCAACCAAAGCCGTCATCTACTCCAGGTCATGAGAACTCCTGCATCTCAGCCTGTGATGTGGCATGAAGCAGCCACTCTCCATGATTACATTCATCCCAGAGGGGTAAATACATTGTGTGCACGATATTTGTATTTTTGATGATTAATGTTGTGATCGGTCAATTCAAAAGATTAATAAACCTGAATATTTAGGAAGTAAAAATGAGGTATTTGCTGTTTTAGGGGAATATCTTAGTGTGCAGAATTATTATGCAAATAAATGAAAAAACGTAAATTTTTCATCTCAGCTGTTTGTTTTCATCTGTTAAAGTGAGAATAATAACCAAACAACTCAAAATGTGCAAAATATAATTCTGATATTTCCAGAAAATCTCAGTGACCAAAATAGCTGCCCTTCTTCTCAATAACAGTCATAAACTCCATCCAGGGAATCTGTCAGTGTCTTCATCTGTTGATGATCCACTTTTTGGGCAGCACCAACCACAGCCTCCTAGACACTGATCAGAGAGGTGACTGTTTGCCTTCTCTGTAAATCTCCTGTATAAGAAGGGCCACAAGTTTCCAAAAGGGTTTAGGTTAGGTGAGGAAGGGGCCGTGTTTAATACTTTCATCCTTAAAGTCTTTACTGGCAGCCGAGCAGTGGAGACTTCGGAGCATTATCCTGCAGAAAAATCCTGGTTTCTTGAGAGACGAAGACTTTTTCCCGTACTACGATTTGTAGAATGTGTCTTCTAAAAACTGTCAGCAGGTTTAAAAGTTGATTTTGAACCCATCTTCAAACCGAAAAGGTCCAACTAGCTCACCTTTAGTAATACCAGGCCATAGCTGGTGTCTGAGCCAATGTGGAGGTCTGTGTTGCCGTTACTGATCCAGCCACAGGCCCATCTATCTGGTCCTTCAAGAGTCACTCTCATCTCATCAGGCCATAAAAACCTTTGAAAAGGTTGGCCTAGTCCTGATGTTTCTGTATTTTGCTCAGTGGTGGTCAGATTTCAGCCTGCCTTACCTCAGCCATGTCTTTGAGCCTTGTACTTCTGGACCTCCAGGGAGGTTGGGGCTCTGAAATGTGACAGCGCTGGAGGATAATGGCCTCCTGATTGCTCCATCATTGATTCTTCTCAAATTCTAGGTAGTTAAAGCGCGTTTTTTTTTCTCACCACGTTTTTTGCGACCCTGTTGACTCTTTGCAACAAAACTTTTGATGGTTCTGTCATCACCCAATTATTTTAGCAATTACAAGATTGCTGCATCCCTTTGTATGACTTGTAACAATTTTTTACTTTCTAGAGTCAGGTAAATCTCGTTTTTGGCTTATTTACCTGAGGAAAACAAGCTACCTAATAATTCTGCACACCTTGATAAAGGGCATTGTATCCTTAGGCCGCACCCTCCTCATTACTGTTAGAACCTTGCTGTTAGGTTTTTTTTCCTTTGCTGGTCACATGACCTTGTTGGCCTATTTAATCCTGCTCCGCCCTTCTGGCTTTGCTGGACTTCATTGTATAACTACTTTCTAGCTAGCCTGTGCTCTGTATCTAACTCTGTTAGTTTGCTTGGTCTACGGACCTCTATGTTCTATCTATTTTGTTTGTTCGTCTGTCTGCTACTATTTCTGTTAGGAGGTGTCCCATATTCCTCCCAGTCCTTAGTACTTGTAGGGATTCCCTCCCCACATCTATAGGTCTTCGTACAGACTAGATTAGGACTTTAGCAGGTCTGATCGCAGGATCAGGTTCCCTGTTACATCGTAGGGATTCAGCTGAGTCTTATAGTAGGGACAGATCTCCTCTCTTTCCTTAGCTTTGGTAGCAGAACATAACAATTACACAAATTCACATCACCTGATCTGCTCCATCCAATACAGTAACATGCGAACGTATTCACCCCCATTGGCATTTTTCGTGTTTTGCTACCTCACAACCTGGTATTTTACTATTTTTTATTTTAGTGTTTGCATCAGTTCATGTAAAGAAAATGCCTACAACTGTGAACATTTGGTTTTCTTTTTACTGTGAAGTAAACAACAAATAGAACAAAATATTTGAAAACTTCAGTGTGCATAACTATTCACCCCCCTAAATCAGTACTTTGTAGAGCCTCCTTTTGCGGCAATTACAGCTGCAAATTGCTTTGGATAAGTCTCTATGAGCTTTCCACATTTGGCCACTGGGATTTATGCCCATTCCTCAAGCCAGAACTGCTCCAGCTCCTTCAAGTTAGATGGTTTCCACTGGTGAACAGAAATCTTCAAGTCTGACCACAGATTCTCAATTGGATTAAGGTCTGAGCTTTGACTAGGCCACTCCAAAACATTTACACTTTTCGAATTAAACCGGTCGAGTGTTGCTTTAGCAGTATGTTTTGGGTCTTTGTCTTGTTGGAAGGTGATCCCAATCTTAAATCACTGACAGACTGAAAAAAGTTTTGCTCAAGTATATCCCTGTATTTCGCTCCATCCATCTTCCCCTCGATTCAGACCATTTTCCCTGTCCCTGCTGCCGAAAAACATCCCCACAGCATGATGCTGCCACCACCATGTTTCACTGTGGGAATGGTGTTCTTGGGGTGGTGAGCTGTGTTTGTCTGGCACCAGACATAGCGTTTACCTTGGAGGCCAAAAAATTAAATTTTGGTCTCATCTGACCACTACACCTTCCTCCATACATTTGGGGAGCCTCCCACATGTCTTTTGGTTGGTGGCCCTCTCTTGGCAGGTTTGCTGTAGTACTATATTCTTTCCATTTGATGATAATGGATTTGGTAGTGCTACAGGGATCATCAGAGATTGTGATATTTTTTATAACCCAACCCGGAGGTTGTGTGCCCACGATGCGTTTTTTAAGCGTTTCCACAGCGGCAAAAACGCTGCAGAAACGCTTAAAAACGCATGGTAGAAGGCCTGCCATGTTCCCCAATGATAATCCGCATGTGCATGTGAACATGCTGCGGAAATTTCCGCTGCGGATTATCATTGCGGAAAAATACGCAGCATGTCCATTAATTTTGCGGACACGCAGCGCCATTGACTTGCATTGAAACGCATATTATCCGTGTCAGCACATTTGCACACACGGATAATATGCATTTCTATGTGCAGATGGTATCCGGGTGTGGAGAAGAGGAGACTCTCCTCCGGACCCGGGTACCATAGAACCTGTGAAAAAAGAATAAAATAAAAAATAAATATGATATTTACCTTCTGATGGCCCCCGGTCTCCTTGTCTTCACTTGCCGGCAGCACGCTGTGGACTGAAGGACCTGCACTGACGTCATTTAGTCATGTGACGGCAGATCCTTCAGTGTACCGCGAGCTACCGGCAAGCCTGGACGGAGCGAAGCAAGACTGAAGGGGCCATCAGAAGGTAAGTATATATTTATTTATTTATTTTTTTACCATTCTTTCGGTCACACTATATAAATCTATGCCGGTTGCCGGTTGCATGGATTTATATAGTGTGACCAAGTTGTCAAGCACTTTCCAAGTGATGCTAAAATCGCTTGGAAAGCGCTTGTCAACCCGCATGCGGAAATGCATGTGAAGAACGCTTCACTTCCGCTTGTCCCTGGCAGGAAAAACCCATGTACAATCCGCATGTACAATCCGCATGTACAATCCGCATGTGTTTTTTCTGCCAGGGACATTCAGAAATGCTCAGGAAAAAATCCTGAGCATTTCTGCATCGTGGGCACATAGTCTGACTTGTACTTCTCAACAACATTGTCCCTGACTTGTTTGGAGATCTCCTTGGTCTTCATGGTGTTGTTTGGAAATCTCCTTGGTCTTTCTGGTGTTGTTTGGAGATCTCCTTGGTCTTCATGGTGTTGTTTGGAGATCTCCTTGGTCTTCATGGTGTTGTTTGGAGATCTCCTTGGTCTTCATGGTGTTGTTTGGAGATCTCTTTGGTCTTTGTGGTGTTGTTTGGAGATCTCCTTGGTCTTCATGGTGTTGTTTGGAGATCTCCTTGGTCTTTGTGGTGTTGTTTGGAGATCTCCTTGGTCTTCATGGTGTTGTTTGGAGATCTCCTTGGTCTTCATGGTGTTGTTTGGAGATCTCCTTGGTCTTTGTGGTGTTGTTTGGAGATTTCCTTGGTCTTCATGGTGTTGTTTAGAGATCTCCTTGGTCTTCATGGTGTTTGGTTAGTGGTGCCTCTTGCTTAATGGTTTTTCAGTCTCTGTGGACTTTCAGAAAAGGGAAAGTGTATATACTGACAGACATGTGACACTTAGATTGCACACAGGTGGACTTCCTATCACTAAGCATGGGACTTATTAAGGTAATTGCTTGCACCAGAATTTTTTAGGGGCTTCATTGCAAAAGTGTGAATACATATGCACATGCCAATTTTTAGTTATTTGATCCCATAAATGTAATTTATGCCTATATTTTTGTCACTTCACCAACTTAGACTATTTAGTGCTGATGCATCACACACAAATCAAATTGCAAAAATATTTAAACACCGGTTGTAATGTAACAAAATAGGTAAAAAGCCAAAGGGGGTGGGGGTGGTGAATACTTTCGCAAGCCACTCTAGGCATTCAAGTTAATACAGCATGGAGATGGAAGAACTGCATAAAATGATGATATAGTCAAAATACTTGCCTAATAATTCTGCATACACTTTATAGACCGCAGAGGGTCACTGTGCAAGAGCAATCTCAGCATATAGGTCCCACCTTACAAGACTGTCATCAAATATCAGTGAGTTCGGTCAAGTTTGGTCTGGCGGCCCTCACAGCCTGAGCAAGGGATGGGACCCCTATTCCTTTGGATGAGAGGGGCTGGTTCTGTAGATGCTATAAATGTAAATCATTTCACTCAGTGTCAGACTGGGGTGCCATGGGCCCATCAATAACATTTACTTTGGGGGGCTCACTTTTCACCTCCATGCAATTATTACACTACCCTTGTTCACAAATTTACCTATACCTCTATATAATAATAAACTGGGTATTTAGTTAAATGAATTATGATATGCTGCTTTTCTGTAGCAAGTGAATCAAGTGAATTATGTGAGTGCTGCCCATACAGTGGGGTTGGAATCTATGTCTGCACTAGGGACCACCGGGGGAATCCCCTGTTCCCCTATGGGCCAATCTGAGCCTGATTTCACTACTTAATAGATTACATTTTTAAAAAAGTTGGTATGGTTATTTTGTTAATTTACACACGTGGTCAAAATTGTTGGTACCCCTCGTTTAATGAAAGAAAAACCCACAATGGTCACAGAAATAATTTGAATCTGACAAAAGTAATAAATTAAAAATCTATGAAAATGAACAAATGAAAGTCAGACATTGCTTTTCTGCTTCCACAGAATTTTAAAAATAATTAAACTCATGAAATCGGCCTGGACAGAAATGACAGTACCCCTGAAAATAATGTGACAAAAGGGACATGTTAAAACAAGTTGTGTCCTCTAATTAGCATCACAGGTGTCTACAATCTTGTAATCAGTCAGTGGCCTGTATATAGGGCTACAGATACTCACTGTGCTGTTTGGTGACATGGTGTGTACAACACTCAACATGGACCAGAGGAAGCAAAGGAAAGAGTTGTCTCAGGAGATTAGAAAGAAAATTATAGACAAGCATGTTAAATGTAAATGTTATAAGACCATCTCCAAGCTTGATGTTCCTGTGACTACAGTTGCACATATTATTCAGAAATTTAAGATCCATGGGACTGTAGCCAACCTCCATAGACGTGGCCGCAGGAGGAAAATTGATGACAAATCAAAGAGACGGATAATACGAATGGTAACAAAAGAGCCCAGGATAACTTGTAAAGAGATTAAAGGTGAACTTCAAGCTCAAGGAACATCAGTGTCAGATCGCGCCATCCGTCGTTGTTTGATCCAAAGTGGACTTCATGGGAGACTACAAAGGAGAACACTATTGTTGAAAAAAATCATAAAAAAGCCAGACTGGAATTTGCCAAACTACATGTTGACCAGCCACAAAGCTTCTGGGAGAACGTCCTATGGACAGATGAGACAAAAATGGAAGTTTTTGGCAAGGCACATCAGCTCTATGTTCACAGATGGAAAAATGAAACATATCAAGAAAAGAACACTGTCCCTACTGTGAAACATGGAGGAGGCTCTGTCATGTTCTGGGGCTGCTCTGCTGCATCTGGCACAGGGTGTCTTGAATCTGTGCAGGCTCCAATGAAATCTCAAGACTATCAAGGGATTCTAGAGAGAAATGTGCGGCCCAGTGTCAGAAAGCTTGGTCTCAGTCGCAGGTCATGGGTCTTGCAACAGGATAATGACACAAAACACACAGCTAAAAACACCCAAGAATGGCTAAGAGGAAAACATTGGACTATTCTGAAGTGGCTTCTATGAGCCCTGATCTAAATCCTATTGAGCATCTTTGGAAAGAGCTGAAACATGGCGCCTGGAAAAGGCAACCTTCATACACGACACAACTGGAGCAGTTTACTCATGAGGAGTGGCCAAAATACCTGTCGAGAGGTGCAGAAGTCTCATTGACAGTTACAGGAATCGTTTGATTGCAGTGATTGCCTCAAAAGGTTGTTCAACTAAATATTAAGTTAAGAAGAACCATCATTTCTGTCCAGGCCGATTTCATGAGTTTAATTTTTTTTTTTATTCTGTGGAAGCAGAAAAGCAATGTCTGACTTTCATTTGTTCATTTTCATAGATTTTTAATTTATTATTACTTTTCAGATTCAAGTTATTTCCGTGACCATTGTGGGTTTTTCTTTTTCATTAAACGAGGGGTACCAACAATTTTGACCACATGTGTATAGTGGCTGTACCGTAGAAACAATACCAGACACAACTATTAACAAGAATGGCTCTGTTAAAAAAAGTGAAAAAAAAAACATAGCACAGCGCCACCTAGAGTAGCAAAATAGAATCATTATTTAGAAAAATGATCAATTACATTGATTTAGTTTCAATGCAAAATTAACTTTTCAGACCAGTGTGTAATTATAGGTTCAAAGGGGACATGGTAATTCCTGCCTTTTGACCCTATAGAATATTACAACTTATGAAGCTCAGTCCAGTTTATTACACACTTACGTATGGCTGATAAACTGGTTTTCCAGTAAAGACCAGCGAACAATAACCCGGGGAGACTCTTTATCTCTGACGATACTCATGGTGTTTCCTCATACCCCCTTATTCTCCTTCGTCATCCCTCCTTGGCTTTTTTTTACCATTAGTAATATTTTGCATTATTGATATATTTATTGTTATATAATTTATCGGAATACTCTATTTAGTTCATCTATTATCTTGGACCTTTATATTTTGCACAGATTTTCGTGACACTTGGCACTTTACACAGTATGTGACATGTTGTATTTTCTATGCTAGCAGGTTTATATGATGACATAAGGGTTATCTTTGACCCCAACACTTACAATGGGGTTTTGTTAGGTGCTTGTATCTAGATTTGTCCTGTTCTGCACTTTTTAATGGATTATTTGTACTGATTCACCTAATAAGCTATATGAATTGTTATTCAGTGTGTGTGACCTATTTTGTATAGTGACCTTTTTTAGTGGGTTGTTATACTTGCCTTGTTTGCTATATGGACTTGTAGCACCTATTTTTCCATACTACGTGGGTGGTGCCCGCTCTTTGTGTTTTTCTAATGCCTGGGAAGGATTGCAGTGATCAATGATATTCTGTGGGCGTATTCACTGAAAGACGGGTGTGAGAATTATTATATCGCCTCTTCATAAGAGTCAGGAAATTCAGAATTCCCCTTGATATGGAGTGTGACTGCACCACCAGCTCTCATACACCTCTCATAATAGACAACCTGCTATCTATAGATGTGCCACAGTCATCTGATCAGACTGCCTTGGGAAGGGTATAGTCAAATCTGGGTGTTCTGCAAGTAAACCAGGGAGGGATCTATACCAATGTGTGATCAATGGCATTATTAACCCCAGGATTCTTACCAATTAGCAGAATGAAGGGGACGTGGTGGAATAAACTGCAGTCAAATACCTCTGGCAATGGCTTATCCTGCCTGAAAACTAAAGATCAGACATGTTAAATTTCAACATGCACCACCTTTCTTTCCCTTCACATCATCTGCTGGGGGGAGAATCGGAGGCCTCCATACACATAAGATATAGAGCTGGTCCCAACAAAATTGGTGCATTCAACTTACTTTACTTTGCTATATATGGCCACCATTGACATTAGTCTAAAGGTTAACCAAAACCTAAACTACCAAGAACATGGTAAAAATGTATCGTCCGATCCATCAAAGTGTTTTTGCCAGAAATCTGTCGTAAAACACTTTGAAAAGTTGCAGATTTTTTGCACAACGTGAGGCTGTGCAAAAATGTTGCAATTTTTGGCGCAACCTCAACTAAAATGGGCAGAGGTAGGGCAGGATGGGGGTGGAACGGGGATGTGACACTAAAGCTTGTCTAATTCATAAAAAGCTGAGGCATGCCTATGCCAAAAATCTTACTCTAGTCCCTGACTTGAGTAAGATATGTGACGTGGCGCACGGAGGCGTATGCCACTTTTTGTGCATGCCACTTTTTGTGCATGCCTCTTAATGTATCAGGCGCGTCTGACTTCAGCACCCCTGTCATCAAGATCAGTGTTGTTCACTCCGGTCTTGATGATATGGGGCATATAGGGTCAAAAATATTTGGCCAATCCTCCTGATTGATGAGCTAAGGCGTATTTTAGCCATGCTGATAAGAACACTGTCATTCATTATGAGTCGTGGTTGCCGCCTTGAGTCCAGGCTTCTTATTTCTACTACTATTGCTATAGTGTATATAGAGATTTTACATGATTTTTGTCTCTATGTTTATGGTAACGGTTTGTACCCTTTCCTGTTCCAACACGACTGTGCACAACACATAAAATGAGTCCATATGATGTGGTGTATTGAGTTAGTTGTGGTCTTTACCTCAACCACGTCCTACGCTTTTGGAATATATTAGAACACCAATTGTGTGAGCCAGATGTTCTCCCTCACCTTTAGAATCTGACATGACAAATGCTCCTCTGGAGGAAAGGGTACTAATTCCCTCAGACGCCTCCAAAATCTTGTAGAAAACCTTCCCAAAAAAGTGGGAGATGTTATAGCTGAAGATGGACTGACTCTATATTAATGTCTATGGATTTAGAATGGAATTTCCAAGCTTGTGTAGGTGCGGAGGTCAGGTGTTCACATATTGTTCAATTTTATGGCCAAAAGTAAGAAACAATCCAAACTATTCGGAAAGATTATTTATAGTCTAAGTCCACGAGTAACCCATATAATGAGTAGCCTACAGCCTAAGTATGTAGCAGATGGAGAAACAACAATTTCTTAGAAAGTAGGCAGAAAAAATGTAGACTAACGCTTAGTAGAAACAGTAATGAGTGCATCTTGTATCCTTGCCCTCAGTTGGTGCCACACATCCTGAATACAGAATTTTGAGTCATTCAGCCTGGGGCATCAGCTAAGACATGTCCTCCCTCCATCGACAGCCCTGTGAGAATATATGGGTATGTTCACATGGAGTTTTTTTTTTGCACTACCACCAATATCTGGCCTTGCTGTGTATATGACACATGGAATCCGCCTGTAAAAGCGCTGCAAAACCGATGCAAAAAGTGAACATAGTACACAGCAGTTGCTTCTTTTAACCACTTCCTGGGTTGGAAAGCGTGAAGTGGTTAAAAGTAGCATGGTCATACTTCGGGTGGCTTTCGCTAGGAAGCTGCTTGCTAGTTATAGTTTAAGCTAAAGAAAAAAAAGACCCTCCACAAGAACCCTGGGTAGACTACCAGCGAAGCCTCTTCAGGAAAAACACCATCAACTTTTTCCTGAAGCAACTACGTCTAGGAAAACACCCGCGGGTGCACCAGTGTCTAAAAGACGTCATGTGCACATACCCTTAGGCAGTAGCGGACCTAAAGAGAAAAGGGCCCCTTGAGCAAGGCCCCTTGTAGGGCCCCCTTTGTGTCTTCAACAAAAGCTGCTTGCTGCTTTGGAGGTAGTAGTGCCCCCTTACCTCTTGGGCCTCGGTTGCCACCAATGGTATGTCTGCCCCTGTCCTCAGGTATGAATCAAAGGTAGAGGAGGTCAAAAATGACAAGTGTTTCTAGTGGAAACCACTTCAGGAAATTCTCTTTCTTTGGGAAATTTTTGGAGGAGTTTTTCCATTTCCTGAAGAGTTTTTTTTTTACTGAAGTGTTTTTGCAGCCTTTAAATTGAACAGTGTCTACTTGGAAGCAGATTCCTTTAGGAGCCATTTGTAAGAAGTGACCTGCACTTCTTTTTCTCACCAGGGGGTTTCCAAAACCTGAAGTGGAAAAATTGTTTAAAAGCTTGAACATATCCTCGATACTAGAAATAGTCTCAGACTCCCAATATAGTGGATTGGTACACTGAGATGGTGAATATTGCCAGGCTCAGTGGCTCAGTGGTTAGCACTGCTGCCTTGCAGCACTGTGGTCCTGGGTTCAAATCCCACTAAGGACACCATCTGCAAGGAGTTTGTATGTTCTCTCTGTGTTTGAGTGGGTTTCCTCCAGGTTCTCCAGTTTCCTCCCACATTCCAAAGACATACTGATAGGGAATCTAGATTGTGAGCCCTGATGGGGACAGCAACAATAATGTATGTAAAGTGCTGCGGAATATGTTAGTACTATATAAAATTAAAGATTATTATTATTATTTGCAGGATGGAGGAACTATCTGCTGAAATTCTGGGTACCTCACCCAAGTTTAGGAGGACATGGAGTGTTTGGATTCTGTTCCAGAATTTGTTGGCTTTTCATAGAATATTTTGAGAGTTTCCGGGATCTTGTTGTGGTGGATATGGGATGGTGCTGTTGAGTTTGTGATGGAATATATAAAATGCTGGTTCTTTTTCCCCTCCTACCCTCACCTTCCCCTTTCTTTCTTATTCTCTCCCCCTTTTGTTTTTCTCTTTTTTCTTCTTTTCTTTCTTGAGGTCTCCTCTTTTTTGTTCGTGTTGCATAGAAACACGTTGGGATGATTGCCTGACTTGTCTCCTGGTTTTGTGGAAATATATTTACATGTTCTATATTGCGACACTCATTTGCTACTGCACAATGCCAGCAAGAATGTTTCAGTGTCCTAGGACATTCTGTGCATTTGAAGGAAAGCTATGAGAATTTAAATTTTATTCTCAAAAAATGTAACTACAAGGATCAAGGATGGTCAATATGTGATGACTGAAAGTTCTCTCTTTGCGCAGCAAGAAGGATGCACAAAGTACCCATGCTTTTGTGTAAATGGGACAGTCAGGATAGGATTCATCACTGGAGACAAAAACAGTGGCCAACGAGAAGATCTTTGCAACTTGGACTCAAGAACAAAGTTGCAGAAAGTTTAGATGATCCCACTAAAGTTCTCCTGCCACCACTCCATATTAAGCTTAGGCTGATGAAGCAGTTTGTGAAAGCTCTACCGAAAGAAGGAGAGACTTTTAAGTACCTGTGTACCAAGTTTCAGGAACTGTCCGAAGCAAAACTGAAGGAGGGCATTTTTGTGGGTCGAGATATTCAGAAACTCATGAAGGAGGACGTGTTCGAAACAAAATGAAAGCTGTTGAGAAAAGGACTTGGGATTGTTTTAAAAAAGTCATGAAGAAATTTCTAAGTAACAACAAAGATCCAAAATTTTAAGTCCATCGTCGAGAACATGCTGAAATATTTCAAAGTCTTGGTTTGTCTGATGAATTTGAAATTACATTTTTTACATTCCCATTTGGACAACTTGCCTGAACACCTTGGTGCTGCTAGCGAAGAGCAAAGAGAAAGATTTCAGCAGGAGATCGAACGACAATACAACGGTTGATGGAATGTGAACATGATGGGGGACTACTGCTGGATGCTTCACAGAGAAGATCTGCAGGCCTTCTATAAGAGAAAAGGTATCGAGAGAAAAGAAAAAGGCGCAAGAATTAATTTCCAGTAAAGTTGCAGAATGAATGTTCAATACATTTTGATATATAATATTGTGTACATTTTTGGCTATAATAAAGATTTTTCTTGTTCATCTCACTTGTACATAATTTCAAGCGTTTTGTGCAAAATTCATGCGTGATGGTTAAAATTACAAGTGTTTTTTTTTAAATCAGGGCATAAGAAAACATAAGAATCAGTCATTGGATTTTAAACAGTTTTCATAAATCCAAATTTTGCATACCTGTGTATTGAATTGATGGTAAAGGGTGAGGAGAGGAATCTATAATGAATTAAGGGTGGGGTGGGAGAGAGCAAATTCTAATGAATTGAGGGTGGGGGTGGGAGAGAGGAATTTATAATTAATTGAGGGTGGGGGAGAGAGAGAAAATTATAATGAATAGAGGTTGGAGGGTGGGAGAGAGCAAATTATAATGAATAAAGGGTGGGTGTGGGAGAGAAAAAATTATAATTAATTGAGGGTGGGGGGTGGGAAAGAGGACACAACATAACTAATTAGGGTAGGGGTGCATGTACTTACAATGATTCAGGGGGGTGAGGGAGGTGCATGTCGCACCCAGGGGGATGGGGATGACTCGGCGCCCGGGCCTTGTTGCCTGATCTTGGGGGATGTCGCGGTAGTCTGCTCCGGGGCCCGTACTCTGGGCCTCTTTAAAAAGGGTGGATGATTATGTTTACAAGTTCGTGACGCCACCTGTGGTGTCTGGTGAGGTTCACCAGCGCTGCGGCAGCCCACTGAGGCCGGTGTTAAGGCAGCTTGCGTGGTATAGCTCCCCACAGGTGGAGCTAGGTCTCAGGGCAGCGGGGAAGAAAGGATGCAGGACAGATGGGACCCAGCCGGGTCAGAGCAAGAACCGGGACAGACACGATAGTCACTTCAGTACCTTTTACTGATGGAAATTCAGGCACATCCCGGAGCACTGTAGGGTGAAGGGTGCATATCAGGATGCTCCCCAGTGAGCGGGTATAGGGCCTCCTGTTTCTTGCCTTTGTGTAGTAAGTTTCTGACCTGCCTGGAGCTAGGCCTAACTTGGTTTCTGTTCTGCACCGGCCGACTTTGTGGTAGGGCCTTCACTTGGAGTACGCGCTCCCAACTTGCGGGGCCTCCGTGACTCCTGGCTCTGGTACGTATCAGCTCTCGGGTGATCCTGGGACTTGATGTCTTCCAGGGGTCTCCGGTTGTCTCTACAGGGGGATACACGGCCCTGTATATGTTTTCTGGGGTGAGCTTGTACAGCTCCTCTGCCCCCAATGCTACCCACTCCTCTAGCCTTCGGCCTACTCAGGGCCCTCACTCGGCTATACACACTGGCAGCTAGCAGGCCGCTTTTCTGCCGCTCTCTGAGCGTCGGCAACGCTCCTAGCTCTCTAACTTGGGCTACTTCTGTCTAGCTTGCAGGAGCCTGGTGCTCCACTGCTGAACCTTTAGCTGTGTTCTGGCTAGACTGAAAACTGAAACTAGACTGAGCTCCACTGCAGAGTGACCTGTTTCTGTGTCTCACTCTACAGGAACTGGCTGCCTAGCTCCACCTTCCCTATTTATATCCCTAACGGGCTCCCTCTGGTGGTCTGAGGTGGAAGGTGGAGGTGTGTGTGTGCTGTGGGGGCCTCTTGTGGAGGAATCCGTTAATGCACCCCTCTAGGATCTGTGGCTCCAAGCGCAGCTGGGCGCCACATGCACAGTGTTAGAGCATTGAGGATGCAATAGAGTGAGTGGTAATGATTCTGAATTTAGGGAAGAGCACAGTGGCTAATTTATATATTTATTGGGCAAGGAAAAGTGGCTAATCATATTTAAAAGGTGGGACAGTGGTGAATTATCAATTTATATATGTAATGGTGGGTTGTATAATAGCTAATTATATATTAATGGTGGGGGCTTTTCTGTATTCAGCAGCACAATGTGGGGGATTTCTTATTCAGGAAACATATGTGTACATATATGTCATCTTTTTTTTTTCAGGGGTGCAGCAATCTCTGCAGTGACAAAGTCCCGGCGTTAGGAAGTGGACCTGAAGGTTTGACAAGATGAAGAAGTAAAAGGCTGTAGTCAGATGAGATGTTGGTGGTAACTTACTGGATATACATATTTACATATACAGCATTCATACATTTACATACTAAAAATACAAAGTACACTCTCTAATCCCCCCTATACCTGCCTGCATAGACTAGGAGTAGGACTCCAGTGGAGGAGGGGTGGGGGTAAGAGACAGACATAGGATGAAGTAGACCTCACTACAGAGGTCACCATCTCCTCTGGGATGACACTTCTCTACTCCACAGCTACCAATGTTATCAGCCGCCTTGTGATTTAGAGTTCAGATCTATATTTAAGATGTCGCCTTACAAGGTGTTTATAAAGGGGTAACATTTCAACGGAACCACGAGTTAATGTATGAATTTATATACATTCTAAATCTTGTTTGCTTTTGTAGCTGCTGCTTGACATTGAGTACTGCTGCTGAGCTTACTTGTAACCAGAATACCCAAGTCGTTCTCCTGCTCTGAAATCCCTAGTATATTTACATTTAGGGCTCGCTCACATTAGCACATTAGATGTTTTATCGGATAGCACTCAGACTAATGTTATACAGTGTAGATCTGCTATGGGATCAGTTTGCCTTTTTGAAGTTTGTCCTGTCTCTCTCCCTGTTGCCCATCTCTGATGTATGTAACCCCTCCCTTTCTCCTCAGTTACTGTTTGTCCTCCATCATTCAAGGTCCATCTCTGTATATCCCTGGTTCAGAATTGTCTTTTTACCTACTGTTACTATTGGGCATAAATCAAGAATTCAGTCTGAGAATGAACCTCTTCTGGAATCTTCGCACATGCCTCCACAGTCGAGTCAAGCTATCTGACAAAATTCTTAGTGTGAGTACTGGTACATCCATCCATCCATAGAAACGCTATCTCAAGAGTCCCACACTTGCAGCCAAGTTATGTAGTCAGAATATGGCCAACCCCTTTAACATTTCCCTGTTGACTTACAGCTAACATCAGCCTAAAAGAAGCTGTGAAAAACACCAGAAAAAATACTTTTGGATAACATAATAATAAAAGGTATAATAAGTCTTCTCCTAATAATAATACAAATATAATAAAAAGTTCAGCAACCTCTTCTGGGACACAGCTGATTATAAGGCAGAATTCAGACGTCCAGATACGGAATGGCCGCACGTCTTCGGACCCAAACTCGAAGTCGTCATAGGCATACTGTATATGTGGCTGTCGAGTTTGGGTCAAGTGTCTGAATTCGGACTAAGACAGAACGCATCACGTAACCTAGACCAATTTTCCATCTCTAGATCCAAGCCAGAATATAAGCTGCAAGCAGAGATTTTGAAAATGATTAATAAAGAAATTATATTAGAAAATTACCAAAAATATTCATTATATCATAAATTTGGAAAAGGTTTTGCACAAAAATAAATGGAGCAGAAAGCTGATCCAGTCTTGCGACTGAGGCACATTGCGGTACATCACTTGGTTTTCCTGCCATGCTTCTTGTGTGGTAATTTGTCACTGTTTCATTGACATCTGTGAACTGATCCACTTTCAATACTATCCATTCGACTCTAGAAATAATTGCCTGTTTTGGCTTTTTTCCAAATTCTCACCCCTATTCATTCCCTGTTGGCCCTTGTAAGGGCGCCAACCACACTGTTTGTAAATGTGCATTCGTGCCAGCCATTGTTAGATGAGGGCACACACATAGCCCCCTGTGAATCCTTGGGCCAGTACATGCGTGACACCTCTCACATAGCCTGCTGGTCCTTCACACAATATCCAGATAATCTGGTTGCTGCAGACAACAAATACTGAACTTTCATCGAAGCATTAAGTCATACAAAATCTACAAAGATGTCCAACACAACTATGTCATGTATGTCAGGCATGTCTCGAAGACAACTGAAAGGCTTAAGGGCGCCAGCGGACCTGGAAGTCGACTTGTCACCTACAACTTATGGAGCCGAGCTATCCGCATAATAGATAAGATGTCACTTGGTTTACAGCTGGGTGTACACATTAGATAGGTGCCTGCTGAATGCCCTTTTGGCCAACAGCAATTCCTCCTGACAGCCCCATCCGCATGCTCACTTGGCTTGCCCGAGCTTACGTATGTCTTCAATCGGAAAAGAAAAAAGTCTGAAAAGGAGCACTTCTGAGGAGGGAGGAGGGGAGAAAAAAAAAATAACAAAGCACTTAGACTGAATAGATATCTTGAATGTGGACAACTTTGTTACAGCTCAATCCGCCTGCTGCTATCAAGTCCGGACATCCTAATCAGGTGCCGTATAGTAAGAAAGCTGAAAAAACAAACAAAAAAAGGAGCGCCAGCCGACGAGCACGGTAGGTCCACACGGGGAGTAGGAAGGCGTTGAAGGATTGAAGCTCCACTTACTTCGTAGGGGGGAGAAAGATTCCTATCCCCCCTTCTTCCAGGTCAGCCTCTCCTCCTTGCACAATGAGCAACGCAGTGGAAGTTAAACCATATATTGAATCAGGACCCTATAAAGGGAAAACCTGAAACCAGTAGATTTGGCTCTGTTTGTTTATTTGCTATTGAGTTGTAAAAGTATTTTTATCTATTAAATTATTTCTGTGAGTCTCTGGCTGGATTGGCAATCACTCCGTGTCTGGCTGGATTGGCAATCACTCCAGTATATGGTTTAACTTCCACTGCATTGCTCAGTATGCAAGGAGGAGAGGCTGACCTGGAAGAAGGGGGATAGGAATCTTTCTCACCCTACAAAGTACGTGGAGCTTCAATCCTTCAACTCCCCTACTCCCTGTGTGGACCTACTGTGCTCGTCGGTTGACGCTCCTTTTTTTGTTTGTTTTTTCAGCTGTCTTCAATCAGAAAAGGGGATTAAAGAGGTTGTCCACTGTGTTATCATTGAAGACCTCTATCCTTAGGATAGGTCATCAATGTCTGATCGGTCGGGGTCTGACACCTGGCATCCCTGCCGATTAGCTGTTCTCGATGTTGGTGGCAGCCGCCGTTGGCTGGAGATGCCTAATTGCGGAGCTGCTCCATCTTCTGATAGTGGCCGTGGCCGGGTACTGCACATCCGCCTCCTATTCAAATCAACAGGAGGCGGATGTGTAGTACCCAGTCGTGACCACTATCAGAAGACGTAGCAGCTCCACAATTGAACACCTCCTGCCAACACCGAGAACAGCTGATCAGTGAGGGTGCCGAGTGTCGGACCCCGACCGATTAGACATTGATGACCTATCATAGGGATTGGTCATCATTGATAAAGTGACCATAAGGCAAATAAGTCCTAACTAAAGGTTCCGTGATCAATGATAGTAGTGGAAAACCTTATTACGTCAATTCTTGACACCTTTGGAGGCTTACCTTCCCTGAGAACGAAGGATTGGACATGTTAAAATCCAACCTGCCTAATCCTTCCCTTGCCTGACTTCTGTCTTTGTGGGAAGTCAGGACACCGATACACATTAAATAGCCAGCGGGTGCCAGTGAAATTGGATGATGGAAATCTGTTGGGTATAGTGAGAGTTTAGCCAGATCAGTAGATGTGAAAGATAATAAGGCTGCGGTCCCACTATCAGTATTCGGTCAGTATTTGTTCTCAGGAGTGGGAGCCAAAACCAGATGAGGAACAATCAGAGAAAAGGTATAATAGAAAGAAGTCACCAATTCTGCATTTATCACCCACTCCAGGTTTTGGCTCCCACTCCTGAGAAAAAATACAGACCGAATACTGACCAAAGGCCACGGCTCCATTATCAGTATTTGGTCAGTATTCAGTCAGTATTTTTTCTCCGGAGTTGGAGACAAGAGTGGGTGATAAATGCAGAATTGGTGACTTGTTTCTATTATACCTTTTCTCTGATTGTACCTCACCTGGTTTTGGTTCCCACCCATGAGAAGCAATATTGACCGAATACTGACCAAATACTGATAGTGGGGCCGTGGCCAAATACTGATAGTGTGGCAGTGGCCTAAAACATATCCTGCATAAAAGTTGAGTATTTGGCACAGATTTTTCTGAAGCAAAAACCAGAGCGTTGGCAGGGATAAAGCTGTGTAAAATATGTGCATTTATTAGGACTTTTTTGCTTACGTTTTTGATGCATTTTACATGCGTTTTTTTTCCAATTTATTTGAATGGGTGAAAAATGCTGCAAAACGGATGAAAGAATTGACATCGACTCACTTTTCTGATACTGTAAAATGCTGTGTTTTTTTCTGTAGCAAAAATGCATGGAAAAAGCACTGCATGTGAACCAGGTCTAATGAAGTAAACTGATGGCTTATTTTATTTTTATTTAAATCGGTCTTTTATATTGGTTTAAGGGCTCATTCAGACGTCAGTTTTTCATGGATATCACTCATACCTATCATAGTCCACATGTCTGATTTTTCCCTTTGACCAAGTGATCCACACAAAAGTACAGAGACATGTTCAATATTGATCTACGGTATGTGTCAGATCAAACTCGCCAATGCAAGTCTATGGATCTGTGAAAAAAATTGGACAGCACTTGGATGCCATCCGTGTGCTGCCTGTTTTTCACTGACCATTTGATAGGTGAAGCTTGAAAAACTTCCATCGTTTTATTTTTTTCATCCAAGGAAACCTGACCAAACTCTGATGGCAAAAACTGATATACTGACCAAACTCTGATGGCAAAAACTGATATACTGACCAAACTCTGATGGCAACAACTGATATACTGACCAAACTCTGATGACTAATACACTGATGAAACTCGGACCAATCACTGACGTATAAAGCAGCCCTATGGAGTTGTCCACAATCAGGAAAATAAGGTTTCTTTCTTTGAAAAACAGTGCCATCATTGTCTACAGAGCCCAATTTTTTTCGATGTAGTTGAGGTTCAATATCAGACACAACCCATGGGTAGGAGCGCTCCTGTTTTGAAAAAGTAGTCAATTCCTTCTAGTTTTAGACAACCGTCAGCTGAAAGATGTTTAGATAAATTACCAGGATTAGACAATTTTGTAATTATTCTTAATAAAATTCATTAATTTCCTACCATTTTGCTACTGTAGAGCCTGTGTAACTGCTCCACATAGCTGGCTGTGCTGCAGCTAATAAAATAGATCAGACAGCACACTGCTCCAGGCTGCTGTCTACTCACTCTGCTCTTCCCTTTGCTTCCCACAAATGCGTTAGAGGAAGGAAAGCATCCAAATCTTCAGGAAGAGCAAATCAATAATGCTCATTATTTGAAATATTTTGGAATTTCTTCCAAAAACAGTAGTAGGTCAACTGCTGACTACAACAACTGATCTTAGTAAGTGTTATATGTATTATATAGTAAGAACCAAGTAATGAATTGCCAAGGAAGAGGGACTTATTGGTGCTTCATTTGGCATTCAAGTCATAAAAACCCTTTCTTAACTATACCTATGGTAAATTCCGGTAGAAGCTTCACACAACCTCATTTTCACCCAGTAGATGAATGACTGGACCAAAACCATCGCCAGCCATGGAGTTTTTGCTTATAATAAAGCGGCTTGTACATGGCAGATGTGCTGCCACCCAGACGGTTATGATCTATACTCCTGAGCATAAACACTTCTTGCACCACCGGAAACAAAAGATCGGCCGGTCAAGTAGATCAAAGGATTGGTTCATGCTAAAAAGATTTAACTACGTACAAGTCCCAATTCTCAAATTGTACAATGTATAGCAACCCCTAACCCCACCATTCATCAGTCATCGCATAAAAGACCAAAGTTCTCAGAGGTGAGCTAATTGTTTGTTCTTACTAAACAATAGTAAAAATCGTTGGTGCATGAAATACTTCTGAGCCATCAGATACTTATTGTAAAAATGTTGAAAAAGTCAGATCTTGAGGAATGCAACAAAAGAATACATGTAATATATTTCTAACCTGAAAAAAAAAAGCTTTGCCCTTTGTTCTTAAAGGGGTTGAATGAAGATTCTGAGAAGTTTTGGGACACTGTGTCACCAGGCACTTAGAATAATGTAGTGACAGGCAATGTCATAGGAATGTACTGGGTGATAGGACATTGTTACAAGGAAGTAGGCTGAATGAATGGCTTTTTCAACAAAGATGTCCCTCTCATCTACTCTTTACACTTTGTTGGGCTCTAGGTGAATGACCTTAAACCCCCTTTCCCAGCTCAAAAATTTTTTTTACTCCTGCAGCTTTTACTTTAAGGGCTCGTACACACAGGTGATTTTCCCAGATGAGTGCTATCTGTGGTTTTCATGGATGACATTCATACCCTCAATATTCTATGGGGCTGTGCACATGTCTGATTTTTTTCCTCGGACCAAGAGGTCTGCCTAACAAAATTGGAGACATGTCTGATTTTGATCCGAGTGTCTATGGGTCCTTTAAATAAATCGGACCGCACTTGGATGCCATCTGAGTGAGGTCAGATTTTCATGGACTAACAGAATGGAGAAGATGGAAAAACTTTTTTTTTCTCTCCACGTTCGAGAAAAACTGGTCAAACTCTGGTCAACTCTGACCAAACCCTGACCAAATTCTGACCAAACCCTGACCAAATTCTGACCAAACTCTGACCAAACTCTGACCAAACTCTGACCAAACTCTGACCAAACTTGGATCAAACTCGGATCAAACTCGGATCAGAGTTTGATCAGAGTCTGATCAGAGTCTATTCAGAATAATCGGATCGTTTTTCTTGGATGTGCAGAAAATGGTCGTGTGATCCTACATTGATAAGAATCATGGTACATGAGAGGGCACCAGTAGAAGGAAAACAGCAGTCAGTAATGAGGACCTTCAACTTTCTGATTAAAAATCTGATTAATAGAGCAGTAAGAGATTAAATAAAGGTAAAAGACCTGAGCCCTGTGGTCCTGGTGCCGAGCCCTGGCACTGATTCTGCCTCCAGGCACCATAATGATGGCAGAGAAGGCAGGAGCCATTAAGTTATTCCATTCACAGTCTGAACCTGCATTATTAATCAGATTTTTTTAACAAATTTTTTAATGAAAAGCTCATTGTGACTATTCCCCCCCCAAAAAAAAATTGGTAAGACCTGAAGTACTGATTACATAGAAGCTAAAATCTATAAATCCCCTTTTCATATCTATTCCAGTGTCCTGATAGGTAAACGCTTCGGTGATTTTAGTCCTTAGAAATAATATTACAGATGGCGTCTTCTAGTAAAGCTCAGGAATAGGTTTACGCTTGGCATACACTGGAGGGTCATGTGCAAGGAAGCCTCCAATAAAGAGGTACAAAAGGTGTAGTGAACCTTGTAATGGGGGCACGGGAAAGACCCTGCTCCGGAAACAGCAAAGTGAGCAGGACTATAGAAGGTCTCACTGCTTCCATTATAACCTGTATGACCACAAAGACTAAAACTGAGCTTAGCTAACAGTAATCTAGAGGCAGTTACATTTGTTCGCTCATCTCTGTACACCACGTTTTGGATATGTAGATAATAAACTGCATAAAATAAAGGTGAATTCATTGCTGTACATATCTAATTTTGGGAGTCTATTTTATAGACTTCTTACAGAGCTCACATCTCCCATTAACCCCTACTGGCTCAGTGGCTGCACAGTTTACTTTGTCACTATTCAATGTATAGCACAAACTAAGGCTTTGTTCACACTTGCATTGTCAAGTCTGCATTCCAAAACAGAAGCACAAAAAAAAAAACAACGCAACAAAATTGGAGTGAGGGATCCTGCACATGATGGACTCTTGCATGTGCCCCATGGATCCCACTGACTTGTATTGGAGTCCGTAGGGTTCTGTTGTGGTGTCTGTCATTTTGATGGGGAGAATAATGCAAAATTCTGAACCTTCTTCCCATCACACATGATGGAATCTGTGGTAGGAGCTCCTCGCAAGAAGTCATTCCAACAACATTTTAGAGACTTTTTTTGAGTGGGAGATCGATAGTCAGCACTTACACTAGTGTCTTCAGATGTGTTTGAAGGGTCTTTAGACTCCCTCAAGCTACTGCCTTCTCTGCACCCATATAGCAGCACCTCTGTCCCATAGCTATTTAGGGGTTATTTTTCTCCTGTAGTGATGTCTTCCAAGAAGAAGAAATTTGGCTCTCAAGTGCCACCTATTTTTTCTTAACCTGTAAGTCTACAGTGGGGAAAATAAGTATTTGATACACTGCTGATTTTGCAAGTTTTCCCACCTACAAAGAATGGAGAATTCTGTAATTTTTATCGTAGGTACCTGTAGGTTCACCTGTGAGAGACAGAAACTTAGGAAAAATCTAGAAAACCACATTGTATGATTTTTAAATAATTAATTTGCATTTTATTCCATGAAATAAGTAAATGATACAATAGAAAAACAGAACCTTTGCTTGCAATTACAGAGGTCAGACATTTCCTGTAGTTCTTGACCACGTTTGCACACACTGCCGCAGGGATTTTGGCCCACTCCTCCATACAGATCTTCTCCAGATCTTTCAGGTTTCAGGGCTGTCGTTGAGCAACTTTGAGTTTCAGCTCCCACCAAAGATTATCTATTGGGTTCAGGTCTGGAGACTGGCTAGGCCACTCCAGGACATTGAAATGCTTCTTACGGAGCCACTCCTTATTTGCCCTGGCAGTGTGTTTTTGGTTATTGTCCTGCTGGAAGACCCAGCCACGATCTGTATTCAATGCTCTTACTGAGGGAAGGAGGTTGTTGGCCAAAATCTCACGATACATTATCCCATCCATCCTCCCTTCAATACGGTGCAGTCGTCCTGTCCCCTTTGCAGAAAAGCACCCCCAAAGTATGATGTTTCTGACGCGCCCCTGAGCCTGTGCTGAGTAGCGTTGCGCACGCGGGAGCCTACCCGGAGCCGGATCTGATAGGGGTAGTAGTCTCGTGGCGGTGACCCGGTCCGTGCCCAGGGAGTCAAGCTGAGTGGCAGTCTTTAGCAGAAGATGGTACGGTGTTCGACTACGCCACCCGTTGAATGCGGCTATGAAGCCGCCGCTGCAGGGCAGACCGCTGAGGCCGGTGGTAAGGTCGTGCAGCGTAGCTGGTAGAACCCCCAATGGGAGGGGTATGGCCTCAGGGCAACCGACGTGTTTGAAGGGGGTAGCAGGAACCACTCAGAGACGGTGCGGTGTAGTTCTGGGTCTTTACTGGTGACAAAGTAGACCCTCCCGGAGTACTGGCTAGCGATCGGGGCCTGGTCAGTCCGTGAGCTGATGGGATCTCCCCTGGCCAGGCGGAGTTGTAGGCCTCCCCAACTAATCGTACTCTTCTGGCTACCTTGCTAGAGGCTGATAAAAGTAGCCCACGTCCCTGAGTGTACCGTGTGGTGCTCACCCGTATGGCCGGTGACTCGGGGCCTTTTGGTAGCTTCCGCTCCACGTCG
Source organism: Phyllobates terribilis (assembly GCF_046119375.1). Lineage (NCBI taxonomy): Eukaryota > Metazoa > Chordata > Amphibia > Anura > Dendrobatidae > Phyllobates > Phyllobates terribilis. The sequence continues at coordinate 549,305,313 of NW_027362771.1, read as the reverse complement.
CGGTGCTGGTCCCTTGCGTGTGACCGTGCCTTCGGGTTTCTTGGCCAGAGGACCTGAAATCCCCTGCCGGGCGGTTTCTGCTGCTGGGTAAGGATTAGTCCCCACAGCCTCGGACTCCGGGTCCGGTAAGAACTCTTCAATCAGGGCGAGCTCTACAGCTTCCAGCCCCTGACCTCTTTTAGTACAGCTCCCACAGAGCTCCTGATCTTTCTTTCCCTATAGCTGCTCCACTACAGACCAGACTGTGTCTCTGTCTGTGTTCTCTGCTCTTTCTCTACTCACTAACCCTGCCTCAGCCCCAGCTTTATATAGGGGAAGTTCTTCCCCTCCCAGGACTGGGCAGGAGGTGTGGCATGCATAGGATGTCTGACCAGGAAACCTCCCACCTGCTCACAGATGTAATATTGCTATTACTGTGGAAACCAGACCCCTGGGGTGCCACATTCCCCCCTAGTGAAATTTAGTACTCCGGGACTAAACATATTTTTGTAAAA